>NC_143579.1:177289067-177442545 GCF_048544385.1 Mastigoproctus giganteus | reverse complement strand
CCCCCCCAAGGTAGCAGTTTACCGACACAACTAATGCTGCCTCGATAGCATCAGCAAAGGCGCCTCCGTAGCCAGGTGGGAAGGAGCAGCAGTGCGTAGCACATGCTTCTTGATTAGACCGGGGTTCGAACCCGTCACCACCAAATACGGAGGATGTGGAAAGGTCAGGAAATGACCACCGCAGATACCGGAGCAATATGGCCTTAGTTGTTAATGCTCCTAAAAACCAAATAACAACAACAACAGCATCAGCAATATTTTTGCACCCTTTCTATTTGAGTGTGTCCTATCCCTGTGGAAGCAGTCTCTCCTGTTAACAAGCACAGACCACACTGAGAAAAATTCTACCCCACGAGCCTTGCACAAACTCTCTAGGCCTTAAATGACTGACAAGGTTTTCACCATAACGGCTCCCTATTGTGTCTATTGTTAGACAATAGGTAGAATTGCAAACACTTTCAAATTTAACCTTAACTCGCAAATATTTTACAATTTTGACCAGTACTTGATAAGTCCGCATATCTCCTATTCTTAATGTCATTAGTGCAAATATATGTACAACAATATCACCTTTTGTCCCTGTCAGAGATACCCTGGTCCTATTTCACCTATTCTTTTTGCAGAATATACTGGGTGATAATAAAATAAGTTTCTCTATTCAGGAGACCCTAGTATCAAAATGGTTAGAAATAGCACTGTGAAAATCGGTGGGGATGTCATTTAGGGTATGGGGAAGCGATTTATAGAAGAAAAAACATTAGTTGAAATTTTCCACCACCAGTAGAGAAATTGGCACTGTAAACATGAGGCTGGAATACTTAATTTAAGGATTAGATTTTAATATCAGAACTTAGAAATCTACAGATATTGTTCTATGTGCTTTCCTGCACTTCAGATGATATTCTGAAAACGGAGAACTGTGTGCGACAGTTTTGCATAGCATCATTGGGGATGTTGGCTACATGCTATTTAATGCTTTCTTTCAAATCAACAAGCGTCTGTATGCTGCCATGGTAAATTCTGTCTTTCAGGTATCCCCACAGCCAGAAATCACAGGGATTGAGATCTGCTGATTGGGCTGGCCAGAACTGCGGAAAGTCTCTAGAAACGATGTGATCATTTCCGAATGTTGAATGGAGCAGTTCCTTCACTTGTTGACCAACACGGGGAGGGGCACTCTCTTGCATGAACACTATGGTCTCCAAGCATTGTCTGTCTTGCAGAGCGGGAATAATGTGATCTCTTAGAAGAGCGCAGTACCGTGCACTAGTTACCGTACACCTTACAGGGCCATGAGATGCAGACTCTTCAAAGAAAAATGGTCCGATTATAAACTCTGCTGTGAATCCACACCATACTGTAACGTGTGGACTTTGTAGTGGGCTTTCATGCACAGCAGATGGACGAGAATATTTGGCAGTTTTGTGCATTGACAGCCCCATGAAGAGTGAAATGTGCTTCATCAGACCTTAAGATCATTCGAGCCCATGTATTATCAAGTTCTTCCATACAAGCCAGAAATTGTAGAGCAAAATCTATTCATTGTTGCTGATCATAAGACTTGAGTTCTTGCACTATGTGAATCTTGTAAGGGAACCAGTGTAAAATTATTCAAAGCACTTTACGTACAGTAGACCAAGGAAGGTTCAAGTCTCTTTACACACCCCTGGCAGGCACTACTGATTGGTAGGGTTTTGCATTGCTAGAGGCCATTGTAACTGCCATTCCTTCCACTACCTCCATTCCGATACGTGGTTGTCCCCAGCCTGGAATTATACCTAACTCCCTGGTCGCTTTAAATTTCTTCATTAGTTTTCGAAGCCTCACTGACATCAAAGGTCCTCTACACAAACCGTTAAGTTTACAACATTCACGTAGTGCTGCATTAGTATTACTATTATTCTGGTAGAACAGTTTTACTAAAAGAGCATGTTCCTTTTTTGTAAGAGCCATAATGGTTATTGATGATGGCATTGGCCTTTTTGCTTTTATCTAACAGGATGTCATTTGCGTAAGCAGAATGTCTTGAAGTAAATGACAACTTTTACATATGTACAGTGCCATTTTCCCCCCTGGTTTAGGAAATTATAACTAATTTTTTTTCTTCTACAAATCGCTTCCCCATACCCCAAATTACATACCTACCGATTTTCACAGCGCTAACTGTTTTGACACTAGGATCTCCCGAATAGGGAAACTTATTTTATAACCACCCGGTATTTCCTCTTTCCCTGAAAATAGAGACATTGACAACAACTAGCTCCTGTAGGACCAGTGCATTCTGCCTTGGGGATTGCTGCTGTGTTGCCCGCCTGATGTTCAATTGCAAGCTCTGGCACTGATGTAGGCAGCTGACAGCTAAACATGATTGGCCTCCAATTTAAATCCGTCAAGGGCATCTACCATTTTTCAAACTCTCACAAATGCCCTGGTGCCTTTGTGAGAGTCTGAAATGATGATATTAGGCACCAGCTCACAAATGCTGAGCTGGTGCCTAATATCATCATATTCTTTACATCGAGCACTCACAAAGATATCCCCTTTGGAAATATCACGTATTATTTGAGTACAATATGAATTTCAAATAAAACTTCAGCACGTGAAAGTTCTAAGTCGGTCCAATAAACAGACTAGCTGAAAAACTTGACAGAACCGGATTCATGATTTATAATAAGAAAGGTACTCTCAGTAAAAATAAGAGAGTTAGAATTAAAAACACATTGTATACATTCAAAAGGAACTGCTGCAGAGTCATGGAAAATCTGGGAAACATCTTTTTCAACGATATGAATTAAGAGAATTATTGGCTAAAAGAACAAATGAAAAACTGTTTTCATAGAAAATTCGAAAACAAAATATATCTGCTTATAGCTGATAGTGTCATACTTCTGTTGAGAGCTGGCTTCTGTGGTATGTAAGTGCCACCACACTGGGCTCTTTGGGTCTAGGAATCACATGGTTTATGGACAAACCTCATTTTTACTGGAATGATTAATTTCTATAATAATAAATAAATAAAAAAAATTCTATTTTTACAGAAGTTTGCTCCTTCAAAAATAATTTAATCCCATCAGAAATTAGTTTTAGATCAACTCTCCAAAGGTGAACTTACACAACCAATCCACAAATAGTCCAAGAAATTTTAACAAGCCCAAGCAGCATGAATTAAGAAACTGTGGCTGAAGAGTAACTGAATGTTTCAGTGATAACTGCAAAAAAGCTCCTGGTTTTTGCACACATTAAAAATGTTTCCAGGTTATTTTCATTTTTTCCAAGACTGCTAAATTCAGAGACTCTAAACACAGCAACATAAGTTCATAAGTTGTGTTCTAGTATATGTATTCAATTAAAACTGTAGTATTTTTACATCCCCCCCATGCACACACGAGTGTGTATATGGTGTATAACCTATAATGTATTTTAAATAGAGTAATAAAATATAAGGAGCAACTTATGTGCTCTTAATTTGTGGGTGTCAATGCTTCACAAATATCTGATCTCAGAGCATTAAGGAAACCTCAATTTCAAAAAATTGGCTGTGCCAGAATTTTTAAAAAAATTATTGATATTTTTCTCCCCTGTTCAATAATATACTATCCAGTTTGTGACAATTCACAAACTGGATATTTATCATTTATCATTCACAATATTATTATTATATTTTTAAAAATCACATCTATTCTGCTTTGTTTCAATATGATCAAATTGTTGAAAGCTTATAATGTGGTTACTCCAGACATATTTCCATCAGGTTTTGTCACAAGATAAGTATGCCTCCAAGAAAGATGCTATAACATTATGATCTGTGTTTGTTTTCCTTTTACGTGTAATGCGAGTAGATGTGAATTTTTTTTCTTGGCACCAGTGTTTCAGTCCATAACACAGCTGCCAATACAAGCTGGAAAGTTAACAGCAAAGAAAGAGAATATAATATGTTTTCAAAAAAGCAGTGACTATTTTCCCTGCAAAGTGATAGTGTGATTCATGATTTCTTTTTGGCACTACTTTTTATAAGTTTCTAATGCAGAAACTTATAAAAAGTTTCTGCATTAGAAACGTCTAAGTTTTTATTAGCAGAGACATATGATGCAAGAAAGCAAGCTTATACAGCATCAGTCAAAAAAAAAAAAAAAAAAACACCCCATTTCACATATCCATTTGCTCTAAACGTTTGTCCAGTTCCTCATTGAATTTATTTAAGCTATCAATTTCCACAACGCCAGATGGAAGTTTGTTCCAGCAATCAACTACCTGCTGGCTAAAGGCAAATTTCAACGTACAGTCAGTCCTCGTATAACACGTGTTTACACTACATGAATTCGATCATACACGATTTATAAATAGGGGAACGTTATCTTATATAACACGAACCGAATTCGCTTATGCACGATTCGCCTTTGTGTTTACAAGAAATGGCAGTCGAACGCAGAATCACCCCAACCGAACGCAACAAGATAGGAATGATGAGAAGATTCTGAAAATGTAATTATGTGTTTTATATCAGTGAAGGGGAAACACATTTCACCATAATAACGTAAAAACCAACACAATTCCAGCTATCGGTATAATCGCAAATGCAATTAGATCGAGTTTACTACAGTTTATAACAGATTCCACTAGCAGAAACGCAACTGGAAATTGTTTTTGTTTTATGGTAGTAACCCCTAGAAATGTGCTTTAGTAAAATGTGAGGTGTTAATAGTGTATCTCTGCCTTTACGGTGTTGTTTATTCAGTTGCTACAGGTGCGCAGCTTTGTTTATGTGTATCAAGCGTGCCTCCTCGTTTTGTAATTGTGCTTTATTCCCTAAAAATGAGTAAAATACTTAAAAGGTGTGAAAAGAAAGCGTCCTGGTGAAGACACTGCAGATTCAGAGAGAAAAAGAAAAGCAATATCGATAAACAGAGGCGGGGAGTGGGTCAAAAATTCTTACCAGGGAAAATTTGTAGTGGCCTCATACTAGCGTTTATGGCCAAAATCACGCCGGCCTCCGGCCCACCGGGGTTTCCCCGGTAAGGCTTATGGCCAGTCTGCCTCTGTCGATAGAGAAAAAATATGAAATTGTGAAACGCTTAGAGCGAAATGAAAGACCATGTGATATTGTACGTGCTACAGACCTAAATGAGGCAACACCGATAATTATAAAGAATTCAGAGAAAATAAAAACAACTTTCACAGCAGGAACAACTCAATGTGTAATTAAAATCCATTAGATTAAGACACAAAGAATTGGAAGAGATGGAACGGGTGTCATCTGTTTGGATAGAAAATTAAACAAAAAACAAGTTTGCTTTCGATAGAAGTAAAAGCAGTAGCATTATTACGTAATAAAATACTTACATATTTTATTACGATTATTTATTGTGTTTGGTAATGTTTTGGTTACAAATGTGTGTTCAATCTTAGGTGTAAAGTTTCACTTTTCTAGGGCTATTATTTCTAGGTAAGGGTACAAACGTTTTGATACCCCCTCACAAGATGGTCACAAAGAATTTTTGATAACAGTTTTTGGTAATCTATAACATGGGTATCAAAAATAATCAGTGAAGTTCTGTTACAAGATCAAATATACATCTAAGATGGCATTACAAGAGTACGGGAAAAAAAAGGCCATAAAGAGCACGAACACTCCCACCCTTTATAGGGCCAAATAAGATGGATGCAGGGTTTTCATCTGCTTCATTTGTTGATTTGGATAAGGTAATTTTCCTAGTGTAATGTAAATCTATCTTTGCATTTGTAAATGCACACAACTATGGCAAATATGAAACTAACAAACGATGCAGTATGAACTAGAAAGTGCAACATAGAAAGGCCTCATACTGCAGTATACCAAAAAGTTCAGTGCTGCAATCTAAGAGAAAAGCATTATGTGAAATTATTTTGCAAGAGATATTTAAATTTACTTAGTTTGCCAGAACACAAAATGACAGCTTATGAAAAGTTCATCTTAGTAACATGTTTCATATTTAATCTAGCATTTTTCTTACTTGCATGGCAACTAACATGGGTTTCTTGAATTTTAAACAGAAAAGTTTAAAATAACACCTTTTTCTTTGAAGGTAGGCTAACTTTCAACTGAGTGATTCGTTTAGAAATCACGTACCCAACTCAGAGTTAATTAAAAACAAATGGCAATTACCATTCCAATAATATGTCACCTGAAAATCCACAATATATAAGAAACTTACCTACAAGTACTTCTAATGCACCTGGCAGTTCATCACTTCCAACATTAACATGGTCCCTAGTTGGCAGTGGATAAAACTGGCTCCATTCGTTTAATATCCTCTGGGTGACAGGATCACTCTCCTTATACCCTTGACCATTTACAACACCAGCCAAACCGTATGGCCCCAGAATAACTGTAAAATGTGAAAAATGTTTCCATATAAAACAGAGGAAGTAGGTGGGAGAAGGGGAGGGGAAAGAGAATAAAAATTTATCAAAGTTATCATTGAAACTTCATCAAAGAGTAATAACTATAAGCAGTAAACTTATGGAATTATGCCTATATTTTCAAAATAAAATATAAATTTCATCCTTTTATATTAGCATTAGTATATTAATATATAAGATGAAAAACCTCCTATGGAACCAGAGCATACTGCCATGGAATATCCAATCCTGTGGACAGACTTGGGGAAGCATTATCCGGCAACAGTTATAGGTTTGAGCATATGTTACCCCCCCCCCAAAGTTTTTATAGAAAAAGTTCTACATACAGGTGACAATGGTATATGGAAAAAGGTCATAGCTTGTGGGTGAACTGTTAGCAACAATTCTCCCATCAGTCAGTGATAACATCAAGTGACATGTTATGCTCACCTTTTCTAGTTGAAACCATAATCACCTTCAAATAAAGATAAAAGTAAAAAATGTATCAAAATAAAGCACTAATGAGTTATCCTTTAGAACAACTGGCACTTAAACTAAATTTATAAAAATTATAATTTTATAATAATATAATTATTATTTATTTATTTATAATATTATTTATTAATAATTTTATTTAAATATAAATCATTTAATTTTTTAAATATTAATTATTTATTAATATTTATTAATGACTAATTATATATAATATTAATATATATTAATTATTTATTAATATTTATAACAATACTAATAAAACTAAAATTTAGTTCCATTAAGTTCTGTCAAACTAATTCTATCAAGTAAGCAGATCTGATCAATAGCCTACTTTTGAAACCAAAGCTAATGACTGAATGACTGAACCTAGTATTGGGTATGTTCAGTCATTCCTTCCAGGAATGACTGAACATACCCAATACTAGTTATAAAACAAAGATACTGTTTTAATATATATGACATGCTAAAATTTATAATATAAATTGCCAAATAATTAAAATTTGCAGAAAAAAAATTTATGAATACAAGTGCACTAAAAAACCAGTTTTTGAAAAGCCCAGAGGACATGTTCACATCTACAAGAAGCCAAGACAAGAATGGCTGAAACAAATATGTTTGTTCTATTTATACAGTTTTGTTATAATAAGTGATTATAAAATAACTTGAGAGTTTTAGATTATAGATGTTGTCAAAAGATGATCTAAGAGACCTAAGAATTTGAATTAATAGTCTGTTGAGCATGTGATAACAATTACAATAACCAAATTTACATACTCGTGAAGTTTGATTTTTTGCCAAGTGTGGTGGCTCTTTACAAAAAAAAAAAAAAAGAAATAGCATGACAGTTCAAGCAGTTAATAACAATTTAACCCCGGGGGCTCACATCTGAGCATACTGCCATGTATGCTCAGATGAGTATGGGCTATGAGTATGGGCTTGGCAAACCCAGGGTTTGCCAAGGGTTTGATGAGTATGGGCTATGAGTATGGGCTGGATATCATCATTCTTCTCTTTCTTGGTGATTCCTTTCTACTTCTCTCTCTCTCTCTGTCTCTCTCTCAGGGTAACTCGGGAATTTTTTTTTTTTTTTTGGCTGGTGCAGCATAAGCCTCAGGCTTCCTTGTACCATGTGGCTAATAATAATAATAATAATAATAATAATGCCATTATATTACAATAAAGAAGCTGCATTGTGTGAATAATTGCTCTGTTCATAACTTCTGTCATTGTTCCAGTTCAAGTCCAGATGTGCATGATTTGGTGAAAAAGTGTGAGTATATGTATTGTGCCTGCAATCAAAAACACAAAGAAAGAACCAGCACAGTAACATTAGCATTAGTAGAGGCATATGATGTAAGAAAGCAAGTTTATGCAGCATAAGCAAAAAAAAAAAAACAAAAAAAAACCCTCCCATTTCACCCCTCCATTCGTTCCAAATGCCTGCTGCTGCTCATTCTAATAGAAGCAGTGCAAGAATCACTTTTGCCTCTGCCTCAACAAGGCTTTCATCATATACTCCCTCCTATCGTGTCTGGGCAGAATTACAGATACTTTCAAATTCAACCCTAACTTACGGCTTTTTGGCATACCCTGGTCTTGTTCCACCTATCCTTCTTGCATAGTATATTCCCCACCTCCCTACAACCAATAATAACTAGTTCCTTTGGGAGCAGCACATTCTGCCTTGGAGATTGCCTGTGTTGCCTGATGCACAGGAGTGAGCTCTGCCATTGAGAGCTTGATGGGCCCCCTCATATTAATTTCTTCAAGGGCACTTACTCTACACCTCAGGCTCTCATAAATGCCCATCAGCACGCTGAGTTTGCGCCTAATTTCTTGACACTCTAAGATACCTAGCACACACAAAGGCATCCTCCTTGGCTAGATCATGTCCAGTTTTAGAGAGTTCGGCAAACATTTCGCATTTCATAACTGTGTGTGTGTGTGTTATGGGGGTTTATCGGCGCATAAGCTGCTGTGGCTATAATGCACCTATTCACATGAAAATGCTAAAAACAAAATTTAAGCGTAGCTAAAAACATAATTTAGGCATAACAACTTGGTTGCGTTTACAGAGATATTTTAGAATTTATCATAAAGTCCAATTTTTTCAGATAAGAGAAAAACTCGTTGAACCAGCACAGTAACAGGGAATACAGGACAGATGTTCTGTCCTGTTGATAGTGAGGGCAGTCAATCAGAATATGTTTGACTGTTAAATTTTCTGAACAGTATGGACACTGAGGAGGATATTCGCCTCGGAGCAGATGGAGGCGGGTCAGATATGTGTGTCCGATACATGCCCGTGCAAGAACCACCTTCTTCTCTTCGCACTGTTTTGGTGCTAGAGTGCCAATGCTTTGGATCATGTTTCAACTGGTAGAGTTTATTATTCGTTTGGGTGTACCATAGCTCTTTCCACTTCGCGAAACATGCTGTTTGTATGATGTGACAGTAGTCAGAGGCTGGAACCGGAATGGAGGTTAAATTAAAGGTTGGCGGATTTTTAGAATTTTCATCAGCAAGTTCGTTACCCTTTATCCCCGAATGTGCTGGGATCCAGCAAACGGTCACTGATTGATGGTATTCTTCAATTTGTAATAGGAGTCTTCCGATTTGATTTAACACAGGATGAGCCTTGCAGGAGGAGTTTTGCATTGCGGTTATTGAGCTGAGAGAGTCTGTGTATACAACATATTTTGTAGATGGGTAGAGATTCAGGTTGTCTAAAGCTAATTTTATTGCATGAAGTTCTGCGGAGAAGCTGCTATACTCAGGTGGAAGGGCAGCCAAGATGATAGTAGAGGGAAATACTGCCGCTGCTCCAACGGCTGAATGTGATTTGGAGCCATCAGTATATATATGGGCAAAAAATCAACGTATTTCTGAATATGGCTTGCATGGAGTTGTTTCACATTGAGTGTTGGTAGACGATTCTTTCCCCACTTGTCAAGATAAGTATCGAAATATAACTGAGGAGGGGGAATCCATGGCGATTGGGAGTAATTCATTAAATGTTGCCTGTTGAAAATTTGAACATTCCAACTCTGCATTAATTCAATGAGGCGTAAGCCTGCCGGTCTTATTTTCCTCGGTTTATTTCTATAGAGGTTTTGAAGTGGTGGATTAAAGAGGTATGGCTGAATAGGATGATGATAGCAATTTTGTATTCAGCTGCATACTTAAGAAGCAGCATTTTTCTGCAGAGGTAAAGGGGGGGCCTCATCAGCTTCAATGTACAAACTATGAGTAGGAGATGTCCTGAAAGCACCAAGTGCAATCCGCAATGCGCTATGCTGTATAGGATCCAGCCATCGTAGTGTACTCTTACGGGCGAAATCATAAAGTGGAGCACCATAATCCAATTGGGATCTGATCAATGCTCTATATAAGAGCAACAAAGATGTACGGTCTGCTCCCCAAGACAAGGCAGATAAAGCTCTTAGAATGTTCAGCTTTTTGAGGCAAGATATACGCACAGATTTAATGTGCTCAAGGAAATTTAGTTTCCTGTCAAGGATTAATCCCAAGAATATGATGTTGTTAGTCACTGGAACGGTAAAGTTTTGCATCTGAAGTTCAGGACCTGTATGCATTTTTCGTTGATTACAAAAGTGGATTGCAACAGTTTTCTGCTGTGATAGACGATAGCCATTTAACTCTGCAGCTGCCGTTCAATGGATCTCATATTCCGAGAATGGCAAGAAATAGAGAGATCATCGGCGTAAAGGTAGGTCTCAACAGTATTTGGAAGTTCTTTTGTGATGGAATTGATTCTTAGGGCAAAAAGGGTTGCACTCAGTACGGACCCTTGTGGCACTCCTTCTTCCTGTAAAAATGTCACAGAAAGCGAGTTGCGGTATCGAACTTGGAACGAATAGTCCCGAGAAAGTTCCTGATGAATATAGGAAGGTTGCCTCGTAGACCTAGAGCATGGAAGTCACTGAGAATGCCAAGACGATAGGTAGTGTCAAATGCCTTCTCCATGTCTATGGAAACCATAACAAGATGTTCATTTTTCACAAAGGCATTACGAATTGCAAACTCAGCTTTGATCATGAGATCTAAGGAGGACCTGTTCTTTCAAAAGCCATGCTGATTATTTCTAATTAGTTGTTGCATTTCGGTGATCCAAACAAGACGATTATGGATCATTTTTTCAAGTAATTTACCGAGGCAACTGGATAGAGAAATAGGTCTAGGACTGGTAGGATCTTCACCGGGTTTCAAAAAGGCAAGAACTGTGGCATGATGCCAAGAGCTGGGATAAATGTTTCCATAAATATCCGGTTATAGTAGACCAGCAGTATTTGTAAATTTCTGTCACCAAGGTTTTGTAACATAATGTAAGATATTCCATCTGGCTCAGCGGCACTGTTGCGTGTTGTTTTAATGACATGTAGAAGTTCATGATATTGAAGAGGCTGATTATATGGAAAGAAAACTGAGGTTCGAAAGTTGATGGCTCGTTGTTCAGTCTTGGTCTTTATTTTCTGGAAATCCGGAGAATAATTTGATGCCGCAGAAACTTCGACAAAAGTTTTGGCCAAGGCATTTGCAATGTCTTCAGGAGCAGATAGTTCTTGCCCATTCCATGAAAGAATTGGTGAAGGGGCGGTTGGAAAATTTCCAGAAATCTGCCTGATTTTCTTCCATATTAACCTGGAGTTAGTGTTTCTGTTTATGGTATATGCAAACTGAATCCAAGAATTTTTCTTTGCTTCTCTTTGAATGCGACGTGCTTTTGCTCTTAGTTTCTTGTAATTGATAAGATTAGCTGTGGTTGGGGATCTATGAAATAAATTCCACGCTTTATTTTTTAACTTCTTAGCTATTTTGCATTCTTGATTCCACCAATAGTTAAGGTGCCGTCGGGATTGGACAGTGGAATTGAACATTTAGCTGCAGATAGTAGGTGTGAAGTGATATAATCTGTGGCTTCATCTATCGACTGTGTTTGTATATATTGCTCATCCAGGGTGACAATTGATTGAAATTTGACCCAGTTGGCCTGAGAGAACTTCCATTTCCTGCAGGGTATGGCTAATGGTGGTTGTGCAGTGAGCAGATCACAAATAATTGGAAAATGGTCACTGCCCATAACAGACCATTCTACAATTGGAAATAGAATCGGGGAACATATTGATAGGTCGATTGCAGAGGTTTGTACAGTTGGTAGTTGTATGTGAGTGGGTGCACCAGTATTAAGAACAGTGAGGTTTTGCTTATCCAGAAAGATTTCAATTAAGCAGCCATGTATATCTAATTTTGTCGATCCCCATAAGGGGTTGTGGCCATTGAAATCACCCAAGAGGGGTGATTTCAACAGGGGGTATAAATTGCATTAGCAGGTTTTCAAGATCTTGGTAAGAGAAGGTATGACTTGGTGGGAGATAGACTGATACCAGTGTTAAAGCAATCTGGGTTATTAAACGTACAGCGACAACTTCAATTTTAGTTTGCAAAACAATTTGCTTGGTTGGGATCTTTGAGCTGACCAAGATGGCCACGCCCCCACGGGCAGCATTTGAAGTATTACGATCGTGCCGATAGATGGCAAAGTTCTTTATGTTGGTGGAAATTTGAGGAGTTAGATAGGTTTCCTGTAGACAGAAACCAACTGGAGAGTAGCGGTTAATTAAGACTTGAATATCATTAAGGTTGCTATGAAATCCTCTACAATTCCATTGTAGAATGTAAGGCATTACTGATGTTTAGTAGAAGAAGCTGCTTCTGACTGTTTTTTTAATGTAACTGTCTTGTGACGTTCAGGCTTTGGTTTGTCTTTTTTTGGAAATAATGGTTGACCGGTGTCCATTTCTTCTTACGCATATATTTCTAAGATCGGTTCTTCTTGTCTGGATGAGTCAATAGTATCCATAGACGTTCCTTGGATATTCTTTTTTAAATTTGAGTTACGATTATTCGATATAGAAGAAATCACTGGGGGAGGAGAAGGAGATATAGCTGGTACTGTAAATGCAGTATTACTTACCTGGTTCAACTGTTTCGGGACATTGGACTGTTGCTGAGAGAGAACAGTCAGAGCCCAGTCAGAGATTGAGGTGGTTGAAGGGACTGTAACATCAGTTTGGGTGGCTACTGATTGATATTTTTGCGCAATATTGGCGTACTTACGTTTATTCATACCGGGAGTAAGCAATTTCCGTGCTTCTTGAAAGCTTACTTGCCTGAAAGCTTACTTTCTATCTTATATTTAACGATTTGCTTTTCAGTTTTCCATCTGTCACATGTCCTTGAGTAGGCAGGATGGTTTCCTTTACAGTTGGGGCAAGTCATTTCTTTTGCCAAGCAGTCACTTTGGGGTGTGGTCAGCAGACCCACAATTAGGACAAACCTGGTTTCCTCTGCACGCTGTTTGAGAGTGGCCATACTTCTGGCACTTAAAACATCTCAATGGGTTAGGAATATATGGTCTAATGCGGCAGAGTAAGTAGCCTGCTTTTATCGATGGTGGTAGATTTGGCGTGTTAAAAGTTAAAATAATATTCCTTGTAGGTGTGAGTACATATTTTCTTTTCACCATAATTCTTTTCACAGCAATGACATTTTGATCTTGAAGCTCTTGTGTTATCCCCTCCTCCGTGACATTCAATAGATCCCAGTTGGATATAACACCCTTAGATGTATTTAGGGTAGCATGGGGAGAAACTTTTACTGGAATTCCAGCAAAGCTTGTAAGTTTTAGCAGTTTCTCTGAATGTCTACAATTCACTGTTTCCAATAGAAGGTCGCCTGATTGTAGTCTCTTGACTGTCTTAGGAGATCCTGCCAGACTTTCCAGGTGTTTCTGGATAAGGAATGGAGAGAGTTTACTGAGAGGCTGATCTGCAAGAGACTGCATCATAAGGAATGTAGGATAAATTGTCGCTGAGGAAGTGGTTTTCAACCTTTTGGGTTGCGACATGTTATGGTCAAAGTCTATCTCTGGCCGAGAGGTTGTCGGCTCTAGAGGTGGAAACGTAATTTGGTCCATGCTTGCTCCTTTTTGGCCCTTGCCAGATTAGCTTTTCTGCCAAGATTTCCGGCCCCGCCACAGGGAGGCAGGAGCAGTGCCCGGTGTGACCAAGCGTAAAGTAGTAAGTATTAGTAAAAGAAATATGAAAAATAAAGAAAGGTAGCTTTTCTTTCTTGCTCTGTACAAGTACTTTTGTAACAGCAGCTGATTTTAAATAAATAAATTTCTTAAGGGCAGGAACTTAATATAACTCTAAATTGCTTTTGAATAATCACACTTTAAGCACAGAAAAAACGCTCGATCACAATTACTTGGCACCCAGGGCCATTTCATAACTGAAGTAGTTATGACAATGTTCAGTATAAGAACAAAGGATTATTAACCAATATGGAAACAGTAGTGCAAATTTCAATTTCATATCAGGTGGACCTTCTGAAAATTACCTCATAAAGGCAGCCTGAAAAACAATGAAGATATTTTGGTATATGAGAAAGGAGTCTCAGAAACTTCAATATTCCAACTCTCGACTCAGGAGATAATAAACAATGTTCAGATTTTGTGCTATAATTTTTTGCTAGAAGGGAAAGAAATGAGGAGTGGCACTTCAAAATCTTACAAAGACATGATGTCCACTTTACCAATTCAGGGATGGAAATAAACGACACTATCAACTGTGTCATTTGGCCCAAGGGGCACCTTCAGTGAGTATTTAAAAGAAAGAAAATGACCCATGGTGTCGGTTCATGGTGAATATTTGAACCCACACCATGAGTTCATAATATTCACCAAACAAAAATATCACAGGAGGTGACAACACCTTGCCATACTTTTTTTTAGAATGGCATATTTTAAAAGTGGTTTTTAGGAAAAATGAAACCTTACTACATAATGGTTGGCACTCAAGGAAACCAAGCTCTTTGATATTTTCTTGAAAGAGTGATATTCAGGAACTATTTCTGTACATGACCACTGTGAACAGTGCATTTTACTCAAGTAGATTTCTAGCCATGGTTATTTATGATGCAGTAACCAGGAAAACATGAAATGTATTTTGCTGTTTATAACATAATACAGTGTGGAAACTTCTGGTGAACACAAGGAACAAATGTAATGCTTTTATTTGTTGTAACAGAGATACAAAATTCTCTTGTAAATACTGAGCAGTTATCTGGCATTGGGAATTGTGCTGAACAGAACATAACATCAGAAGATGCAGGCCTCTTGGACAAGTTGCTGAGATTTATCCAGAACCACCACTCCCAACAAAATTATGTTACAATCACAGAGTATACAGGAAGAGAAATCATGAATAGTACTGTTTGATTCCCTTTTGTTGAAACTAGAATTAAGAAGAACAGTGCACATGGATATATCTATACAAAAGGCATGCAGGAGAAACAGAATGTCTATGAGACAGGGAGTGGAGAGACTGTTAGAGACGAATCATTAATTAAACTAACTGCTCTCTTTTGAAATGAACCTAGAAGCCTAAGAGAGGTTTTGGGGACACTGTCCCAGATGTGGGAACAATATTCCATGGTAATAGTAATAGAGGCACGTGATGCAAGAAAGAAAGTGAATGAACATCAGCCAATTAAAAAAAAAAAATTCACACAACTATTCCCTCTAAAAGTTTGTCCAGTTCCTCCTTGAATTTATTTAAGCTACCAACTTCCACAACAACAGATGGAAGTTTGTTCAGCATTTAATCACTGCTGGCTAAAGGCAAATTTCCACACATCTATTCTACAACTGTCTTTCCCTAATTTGAATTTATGCCCCCTTAGGTTCGTAATCTGAGCAAGTGGAAGAATCCCATTAGAATTCAGCGTGCTCAACCCATTCAAGGCAGTATACACCTCAACCAGATCACCTCGCAGGTGCCTAGTCTCCAGCCGCTGCAATTTGCAGAAATTAAGGCCTCTCTTGGTAAGAGGATCCCATCACTCCCCTCACTGATCTTGCTGTCCTTCCCTGTACACGCTCAAGCAAATCTACATCCTTCCTAAAATGAGGTCTCCAGACCTGTACGAGTACTCAAGGTATGGCCAAACCAATGCCTTATACAAAGGGACAATCATTTCCTTTTCCCTGCTAGCAAAATTCCTGTATATCATTGACAAAACCCCATGACCTGTTCATGCAGCCTGTCTGCATTGCTCAGAAAACTTCATATCTGACTGCACAATTACTCCAAGATTTTTTTTTCATTTTCTACCACCCTAAGTGTGGTACCACAAATTAGGTACATTCCTGTGGGGTTACTTCTACCCATATGCAGTATTTTGCATTTGTCAATGTCGAACTTCAGTTGCCACTTCTCAGCGCATCTGCCCAAATTTTCTAATCCTGTTGCAGTAGCACAGTGCCATTAACAACCCTGCCAACCTTTGTATCATCTGCAAACTTCGACACTAAGCGATATACCTTCATCAATATCATTGATAAATAGGCAAAACAACAGTGGGCCCAACACCGAACCCTGTGGGACTCCACTAATAACATTAGTCCACGAAGAGCAGCGTCCACTGATTACCACCCTGTCTTCTCCCACTCAACCACCCTTTTATACATTGTAGCAACTTACCCATAATATGATTCTGCTCCGATTTGTACAGTAGTCTTTCACAGTGAACAGTGTCAAAAGCTTCCCTGAAATCCAAGTATATGATATTAAAATTATTTTTTTGCATCCAGTTCCTTTGTAACCATCATCAGCCATTTTCAATCCACTGCAGGATGAAGGCCTCTCCAGCAACTTTCCAGTTCCTTCTGTTTTGAGCACAGGCCATCCATTTACTACTCAAAAACTCATGAATTTCATCTATCCATCTCCGCCTTTGTCTTCCAAGTTTTCTTCTAGCTCCTCTTGGGTACCATTCTGTTATTTTCTTAGTCCATCTGTCATCATGTCTTCGAGCTATGTGTCCTGCCCAAGACCATTTTAGTTCTTTAGTTTTGATAAGAATGTCCTTTACTTGAGTTTGCTGCCTAATCCATGTGTTTCTCTTCTTATCTAACAGTCTGATTCCCAATATAATTCGTTCCATTCTTCGCTGTGTAGTTCTTAGCTTCTCTTCCATTCTTTTGGTGAGTGCCCAAGTTTCACTTCCATAAGTCATGGTGGGGAGTATACATTGATTCATTATTTTACGTTTCAGACAAACTGGGATATTGCTCTTCAGTATGCGACTATATTTCCTGAATGCTATCCATCCAAAATTTATTCTTCTCTTGACTTCCAGCCATTTATCATTATTACAGCTAATAACTTGTCCCAGATAAGTATATGACTCCACCTTTTCAATTACTGCTCCTTCAATCATTATTTCCCTTTACGTGGCATACTTGTTCATAATTACTTTTGTTTTAGCCATATTCATCTTTAGTCCAAAATCCTTACTAACTGTGCATAACTGATTAAGATTTTCCTCTAATTCTTTGGGATCGTGGCTTATGACCACAATGTCATCTGAAAATCGTAAATGGTTTAGGTACTCTCCGTTCACATTGACTCCTTTCTGCGACCAGTCTAATCTTCTGAAAGCTTCCTCAAGGGCAGCAGTAAACAGCTTCGGAGATATTGTGTCTCCTTGTCGAACTCCTTTCTCGATTTTAAATTTCCTACTATCTTTGTCTAGTCTAATAAAGGAGGTAGCACTCTCGTATATTTTCTTCAAAATCATAATATATGGGGTATCAATGCCTTGTCTTTCCAGTGCCCGAAACATTGCCTTATGCTGTATGGAGTCAAATGCCTTTTCATAATCCACAAATGCCAGGCATAATGGTGTTCTATATTCATTTGCTTTCTCCATTAGCTGTGATATTACGTGAAGGTGATCCATAGTTGAGAATCCTGTCCTAAAGCCAGCTTGCTCTTTCGGTTGATTCTCATCAAGTATTCTTTCTAATCTGTTAGTAATGACCCTTGTGAACAACTTGTAGATATGGGATAACAAGCTAATTGGTCTATAATTTCCAATTTCTGATTTATCTCCTTTCTTATGCAGCAAAACTATGATTGCATTATTCCACTGCTTAGGCATCACATCTTTTCTAATGCACTTTGTGAAGAGCCTTGCCAGTTTTTGTGTTATGTCTCTTCCTCCCAATTTTAACAACTCTACAGTAACTTCATCTCCCCCCCCCCGGGCTTTCCGATTCTTCATTTTCTTCAATGCATGTTCTACCTCATCAGGAAGAATATCGGGAATGTCGTATGTGTTGCTACTTTGCAATCCAGCTTCCCCACTGCTGGTATCATTCCCTCGCTCCTTGTATAACTCTTTATAGTAGTCTTCTGCTATTTGAATTATGCCTTCTCTGCTGTTTATAAGTACACCATCGCTATTCTTCAGTTTCAGTATCATTTGTCTTTCTGTATTACTGCTCATGGCTGCTGATTTTTTTTTTTTTTTTTTGTTTTGGTAGTTGTTGGCGCATCGGCTTCTGTGGCCATATTGCACCTCCCAAGGTTTTTGCAGTACTTTGATCCAAGCCCGAGGCGGGAATCGAACCCGCGACCTTTGGGTTGCCGGGCAGGTACTTTACCCACTCGGCTAGCCCGGTCGGCCGCTGCTGATTTAAATCCTTTGTTTTCCCTTAATGCTTGTTCTACTTTTCTTGTGTTAAATCTTCTTATGTCCTCTCTGAGTCTCTTTCTAATGGCTTTGCATAACTCAGTATACTCAATTTTCTCCCTCTCAGTGTTTTTCTTGCTCTTCATTTGTCGTCTTTGGTTCATCATGACAAGTGTTTCTTGACTAATTTTTTCTTCTTTGGATTTCTGTGTTCCTATAGGTTTCTTGGGCTTTATCACTTTCCTTTGTAACCACATCATAGTATCCAATCAAATTTGTCAGACAAGACTTTTCCTTAACAAACCCATGCACTGTTTGAATTATTGCTACAGTCTTGTCTAGATGATCCTGCAATGCATCTTTAACCAGTGACTCCATTATTTTACCCAGAACAGAAGTTAAACTAACTGGTCTGTAATTATTCATGGTAGGGCAGATCTGCAATTTGTACAGAATGAACAGATGTTTGGAAGAAAAGTAAAGCTGAGATCAAAAGAGAAAACCAGGTTTTTTTTTTATTCAGGAGGCAATATTTTGACTTGTGCTTATACCAAGAGAGATTAGAAGTCAGGGTAATCCCCAACAGAGATATATATATGATCATGTCTAGAAATCAGAGTGTCATCAAAGATAAGCACAGGAGCAGAAGAATCCATTTTTTTTTTGTGAGATATAAAACAGGACTGAGTTTAGGAAGGATTGAAATCAACTAAGTTATGGTTGCCACATTAGCGAATTACCTGGAGATCAGCATTTAAGGAATTAGTAGTGGATATTCGAGAAGTTAAATCAGTTTGTGCAGGCAAGGTTTCTCAAACTGGAAGGGGGAATGCAGTGTGCTATCATCAGCAAAACTGTGGATAGGATTTCCGGCCAATGGAAGAATGTCATCAATATACAAGAGAAAAAGAATGGGAGAAATAACTGAACCTTGGGGAACACCAGCAGTGAGCAGTCACAGCGAAAACTGGATACCCAATTATGAAAAACAGTTCGAACCTTATTTAGAAGGCCTTTATGCCAAACACAATTAAAAGCCTTTGAAATGGCAAGAGCACCGCTTGACTATCACCAAACGTTTCCATTGAATTTGTCCACAGTTGGGTAACATAAGCCAGAATATCACCAGTGGATAGACACTGATGGAATTCATACTGGCGATCGTAGATCAGATGGAAGGTTTCTAGATAGTTTTAAGAGTTGCTGGTTAATTGATTTCTTCATTACTTTAGAAAGAGTAGAAGTAAGTGCAATGGGACAATAAGTGGATGGAAGGAATTTGTCACCCTCTTTAGGAACTTACTGGATGTCAGCAAACATACAGTAAATTTGGATGTTTTATTGGAAAACCAAGGTTTAGATAAAGCGCGAGATTTTAAGGTGGAGTATAAAATAAAGGATTGCATCCCTACAAGAATAACTTCACTGGCATGATCTGAACAAACAATGACATCAGATTAGAAACAGTAATCCAACCAAGGAAAAGAAATCTTGCAGGTCATCCCATTTTGCATTCTAGTAATGCCAATCAACATGAGGTTGAGAATGGCCACTAGAGAAAGGTTTCATTGGAGAAGAGACCATTACCAAGTTGTGATCTGAAATGCCTAGAGTACCCCTAACCTCGGCCATGTACTTAGAAGGGGTCTTGCTGTTTGTGGGATAAAGATCAATGGTTAGGATTGTCTGGTATTCTGGTAGGTAAATGAACAATCTGTGTGATGGCAATTGCAAAAGCCTCGGCATCTCAACCAGCTGGATCTATGTGACTAGAAAATGGAAGCCAGCTGGAGTTGTGAACATTAAAATCACCAAGGAAAATTACCTCACTGCTAGGAAAGTTGAACTGGAGAATCTCAAGTTTCAAAGAGAGGAAAGCAAAAAGAGTTCCAAGTGATTAGTGGTGCTGGGAGAATGATAGGGGAAATAGATGAATTTCACAGAATGTGGTAGAGAGTTTTTAAGCGAGAGAAGATTGAAAAGAGAAGGTTCCAAATTACCAAGTCTCTGATAGGGAATATCAGCATGGACATACGCACATGTACTACCTTTGACGCCGAAGGAATTATACAGTAAATAGTTCAGACAACTGAGACAGGCAGTGGCTGAATCAACAAATAACTGGGATTCTGTCAAAAAAAGTCCAGGGGTTTGGCAGACTAAGTGCAAAAAGACATCATTGAGACCACGTATATTTGTGACATGAAGAAGGAAGTGTTTGGTCTATTAGTTTGAGAATTCACAATGTATTCTGTAGTATGAGAAAGTGCAGAGCACATTGTGTTTGAAGTAATGAAAGTTTTGTATATGGTGTACACATGGCAAGAAATCCAGCTCCTTGACATAACGTGGCCTTGACAACCCCCCCCCCCTGCATACACACTACAATATAAATATACTATCCGGCAGAGTAGAGGCAGCGAGATTATACACTAGCTGATTCGGAAGCCTCCTAGAGAGTTTCCAATATGTTCCATCTGGTCCAGTTTTTATGATGAATATCACATAAGTGAATGATTGCCATTGAACAGTCTACTGTACATTTCAATAATAAATAGTGATATTGTTTTACTTGTTAATGAGTCATTTTTGGCATTTTTTTTTTATGCATTATAAATGTCAAAATATTTTACGTAAGTTTGCTACTGTTTTTATAACATGAAACTGTAATATGCTTTCTTATACTCATAGGTTTTCAGACAAAATAATCATTTGGTAATGAGCTTTTTTTTTTTTTTTACAAAAATTTGGTTGCATAAAATTTTACTGGCCTTTTTATGGCAAAGGAATAAAAAAAAAAATCAGACTGATAAAAAAAGAACAAACTATTTTTTTGTTTTGTGCAACAAAAATGTTAAAAGGAAAATGAATTTAATATAAAGATTTCATCCCTTAATGACTGGATTGAAACAGCAGGTCTGTATCTATTGTGCCATCCTTATTCAATTTATCATCTTACAGTTTTAAGGCTCAATTGTAAAACGGGGATTTCAGAAATGGGTCTTGCTGTTACCTAATTCCAAAAAGTATGTTCTGTGCTGATAAATAAACTCTACTGGATTAAAACTAATCCCAATCTCTGACCCATCAACTGTACCTCCCCTTAAAAGACCTCATATTTATTACACATAATGATATCAATTTTTCTTTCCTCAAAACTATAACTGTTGTATGGTATCGTTAATTTAAGGCTCTTGCAGATTCACCCTGGTCCTATTCCACCTATTCTTATTTACATAATATAGAAATTAATTCTAGAAAGTTGGCCAGACCAAATAAACCAGTAATACCTGATTAACATAACATAACATTTAAAAATGAACGTGTAAACCCATATTGTAAACTAATTACCCCAAAATCCATGTCTTAATTCCAGAGATATGGTTATTTCTACTGCTGCCAGGCAAAAAACTTTATAGCTAGAATACAGAATTATCTCTGTTGGTTACTTTTTAATTGTGAAATATCAAACAGAGAGGATAGTATAAAAGACATCTTTTTAATTTGAATGGAAATTACTAAATATTAGAAGTGTATTTTTAAATGTCAAACAGATTTTATTTGCAGATGAATCTCTGACCCAGTGACTGTGCTTCTCCTTAAAAGACCGCAGGTTTCTTACATATAATGAAATGTATTTTTCTTTCCTCAAAATTATAACTGTTTCTATGGTATCATTAACTTCAGTGTCTCGTAGATTCACTCTGGTCCTATTCCACCTATCCTTATTTACACAATATATTTATTTCCTCTGACAATTAAAATGTTGCTTCCTAACTGTAGCATGATACATGACAGAAGACTCCAGCATAAACTTAGAGTGCCCGAAGAGTCTCTTGATTTACATCTTCCTGGGAATTCACCGTCTGTTCAGGCAGGGACACAATTTGGACTAACAAAATTGCTGAGATTATGCTTGATTTCCTCAGTCTTCCTGCACTGAGGAGAGCAAAAGAATTGTTATGTGATAGTAATGGAAGAGGGGATTATGATATGGTAGTGGAAAAGGGAAGAGATGGGAAAGGAATAAAAAATTCTGCTGCAAACTATGAATTAAGGAATGTGTGAGAGAGAAGAAATAGATTGAATTTGGGAGGAGAAAAACCGCTGGTGGAAAACAACGTTTAGAATATGAAAAGGGAGTGTTATATTTGGACTGTGCCAGGAGATGTGGGAAGATTCCAAGCAGATTGTATAATGGTAAGAGAAAGATAAACAGAGTGAAATATGTGCACTGATATCCAAGACTTCACCTGATATTAATAGTAATTAATAAGGGTAAAGTTTATAAGAAGGCAAAGAAAGATAACAAATGGGGTGGAAAAGGTGAAAGATATGGATCAAAAAAAATTTGCAAGGAAGAAAGAAGGAAACTGAGAGGTAAGGTTAAGAATGAATGAGGTCAGTAAGAAAGAGGTATAGGACAAAAAATAGAGAAAAAATCGTGGGCGACAATTGAAATTATAAGGAAAATGGATGAAAGATGAATAAAGACAGAAGTGGAGGGTAAAGAAAATACACAGAATACAATAAAAGATTGAGAAGAAGAGGTGAAGTGATAGAGGAATGGCTAAGAGGGTAAAGAAATTTAGAGCACGGAAAATAAAAGGAAGGTATCATTTTAATGTTTGAAAGGGTAGTTTTAAATAATAAATTTAAGAGTGGTTAAAAACAGAATACAACTGAGGATAGGGATAGGGAATTATTAAAAGCTAAGGATGCTCTCTGAATAGATGGACAGCATCCTTATAGCATTTATGTGGGAGGAGATAAATGGGAAGATAAGAGTGAGATATGAACATCAGGGATGAATAAGGATAAATTGGGTTCAAAAATAATTGAAACAGATGTTACAGTTGAATTAAGAGAAATGAAAAGAGGAAAGGGCAGCTGAAACCTAATGGATAACAGGAGAAATATGTAAAGTGATGAGAAATGCAGGAATGAGGGAGCTTTGGTTTGGTTTGGTTTTTAATGGCGCATTGGCAGCTAAGGCCATAATGCGCCAAGTCAGCTGAGGGAGCTAAATTAATATGATGATAGATATAAAGAAATGGGAAGGCCAGAAGATTTTAGGAATTCTATTATTATGATTTCAACTGAGAAGAAAAAATATGCAATCGCAATAGTCTATTACTGTATGCAGCAAAAGTGGTGTTGGGGATAATGAATTGAAAACTGAAGGAGAGAATGGAGGAAATCATAGGAGAGGGGCAATATGGAGTCTGAAAATGGACAAAGAATGACAGGAATTATGAAAATTTTAATGGAAAGAAATAATATGGTGCAGGTAAGCATGAGGCTTTAGTAGCACAAACAAAAAAAAAAAAAAAAAAAATTTGCAGGCACCAATCCAGCTGAACTTTCAATTTCCTCAAGCTGCCACACTCAGCTACCTGCAGCAGAGGTAATTAATTCTAGAAATGAACAGATCACTAGCTCAGAAAAAAAATCAGTCTGTACCTCTACTCCAATAATTTAATTTGTGCTTCCTAGTTCCAGTATTTACTAAGATTTGCAGCCAACATATTCAAAGTCTTCCTCATATGGGTGCCCTTTGAGAATCGTATTAGGTGCACTGCCTATTTTTAGACCTTTTCAAGAAGTTTGATGCAATCTCCATAGTTGTACACAGTATTCCAAGTGCAGCTTCACAATTACCCTCCAAATAAATTCTTGAGAAAACACAAGCAGTACACCATTTTTTGAATACTGTACAGGCACCTCCTCACTGCCTGTATTTTTACCTCCCAAATCCTTGTTTAGCTCTACCATTTTTAATTCAACCCCTAAAAGAGTATATGTAATTTTGGTGTCATTATTTCTGGTAGAAGACAGAATTTTTCGAAATGCATAGCTGTGACTTTTCTGAAGCCCATCTAAGTCATCAGGAAGGAGTACTGCTGTTGAGTGATTGATTAGATAGAAGGTTGAGAGTGGAACTGTAGTGGGTATGAATAGTATGAAGCAAATGGAATATCAAGAATGACAAGAAAAAGTTATCTCTTTTCTATACCGATATGTATAAGAGGGAATAAGGATGGAAGGAGAGTTGAGAAGTAGGGTGTAAAGATAAGGGCCAAAGCTAAACAGACACTGAGATTTGTAGATGACATCGGAAGAAAAAAAATTGTTGGAAAAGCTTACAAAAGTTGTGAACATCAAATGAGAATGAATTTTGATAAGATGAACAAGCGAATGAACACAGTTATTACTACAGTCTATCAAGATATCTGTATGTATGAATACTTTGGAGTTTGTATTTCAAATCACGAAACTTGAAACACGACAGTTGCCATCTGAAAGACAGTTTCAGTCTATTTGAAATAATTCTGTTCTGATTGAAACAAAAATTAGAACACTTGATTTACAATTAAAAATTGCCAAATCTCACTAAAATGACATTCATCTCTCAACAATATTCTTCAATAAACTGTATATATCTGTTAACTCAGAACCGGATTTTCTTCGTCACTCAAAATCTCTAAGAGGGATTTTGAGTGACAAAGCATTATTACCCACAAATTTTTATTAGGAAAAACAAGGAAATATAAAAATAACTATGATATCTCCTCTCAGCAGTAAAACTAAACATTTTTTTTTTTTTTTTTTTTTGGTTTTATTTGGCAAGCAACAACAAATATCCCAGATGCTAGTCAAAGAAAATTTCACATTGCATTCACATGAAAATAAAGCACTTACTGATATTATTAACAGCAAAATTATTAAGAGCCATTTAGCATACAGTAACCAAGTTATTATTATAGAAAAAATTACATAATTTTACAACCACAGCAATGTTATAATTTTCTGGAAGCATTTAATTTTTAAGTTGTAGTTAGTAAGCAGACTTTAAAGTTGGGTGATGAGTTTTGATGTGACTTTCAACGAACAGCAAAGGAGGAACAAAATAACCCTGGTTAAAAAAAATTACGAAACTCCCAAACTTCACCACTCAAGCCAATGGCAGAATTTAGCATTCATATTTTATTAGGGCAATTATTTTGCACGAAGCAATGGGATTACGCTTAAGATTCACCATTGAACAGTCAGTGCTTTTGCACCATATTTCGTTCATAGTGAACTGTTCAACTCGATAACTGGCATCGTTTTAATTGTATCTCATATTGTGAATCACCTCACAACGAGTTGCCGAGGTATTGCACTGCTTTGAATAAGTAACATTTTATCAGTGGAGAAGACTAACTGTTACTTATTCTTGGCGGATACCACCACCCAGATGGCACCATTTCGAAGCTTGTTGGCTTACTCATCAGTGGGTTGGCAGGTACCTGGTATCCACCGAGAATACATAACATTAGTCTTCTCCACTGGTAAAATAGTTACTTATTCAAAGCAGTGCAATACCTCGGCAACTCGTTGTGAGGTGATTCACAATATGAGATATTGTGAATCATAATCTAGGTGGTTCATAATCTGAGTTACTGCTCCCCATATGAAGTACCTTGCTGTTTGTTGTTGTTTGTTTGTTATTTGGTTTTTAGGAGCATTAGCAACTAAGGCCATATTGCTCCGGGATATGCGGTAGTCATTCCTTGACCTTTCCGCATACTCCGTATTTGGTGGTGACGGGCTCGAACCCCAGTCTAATCAAGAAGCATGTGCTACGCACTGCTGCTCCTTCCCACCTGGCTATGTAGGAATATGATGAATGTAGGAATATTGTATGAATGTAGGATATGTAGGAATATGATGAATCATTTAAATATAACTTGTAGATGAATGTAGGATATGTAGGAATATGATGAATCATTTAAATATAACTTTGGAAAATACCTTAGGTAAATAATTTATTGAACGCCCCTCATCATCAGCCATTTTCAATCCACTGCAGGATGAAGGCCTCTCCAACAGCTTTCCATTTCATTTTGTTTTGTGCAATAGCCATCCATTTACTACCCACAAACTCATGAATTTCATCTATCCATCTCATTATGAGAGCATCCTTAGATTCAGGGGTGGTCCTATGGACTGGACATATGCAAATGTATCCCCAATTCACAAAGGGCAGTATGGATAATTATGGACCCGTTAGCTTGACTTCTGTTCCACTGAAAATAATGGATTCAGTGTTAATGGTGCCCCCCCCCCCCCTCCCAGGATTGAGTGTTGGGCCCATTTTTGTATTCTATATTTATTAATGATATTGATGAAGGCATAGCAGGCTTAATGTTTAAGTTTGCAGATGATATGAAGATCGGAAGTATATTTAATCACAGTAATCAGGATATGCTACTGCAACAAGATCTTGACAAATGCAAGGTACTTGGGGCGCCTCCGTAGCCAGGTGGAAAGGAGCAGCAGTGCGTAGCACATGCTTCTTGATTAGACTGGGGTTCGAGCCCGTCACCACCAAATACGGAGTATGCGGAAAGGTCAAGGAATGACCATCGCATATCCCGGAGCAATATGGCCTTAGTTGCTAATGCTCCTAAAAACCAAATAACAAACAAACAACAACAAACAGCAAGGTACTTCATATGGGGAGCAGTAACTCAGATTATGAACCACCTAGATTATGATTCACAATATCTCATATTGTGAATCACCTCACAACGAGTTGCCGAGGTATTGCACTGCTTTGAATAAGTAACATTAACATTTTACCAGTGGAGAAGACTAATGTTACGTATTCTCGGTGGATACCAGGTACCTGCCAACCCACTGATGAGTAAGCCAACAAGCTTCGAAATGGTGCCATCTGGGTGGTGGTATCCGCCAAGAATAAGTAACAGTCTTCTCCACTGATAAAATGTTACTTATTCAAAGCAGTGCAATACCTCGGCAACTCGTTGTGAGGTAATTCACAATATGAGATATTGTGAATCATAATCTAGGTGGTTCATAATCTGAGTTACTGCTCCCCATATGAAGTACCTTGCTGTTTGTTGTTGTTTGTTTGTTATTTGGTTTTTAGGAGCATTAGCAACTAAGGCCATATTGCTCCGGGATATGCGGTGGTCATTCCTTGACCTTTCCGCATACTCCGTATTTGGTGGTGACGGGCTCGAACCCCAGTCTAATCAAGAAGCATGTGCTACGCACTGCTGCTCCTTCCCACCTGGCTACGGAGGCGCCCCAAGTACCTTGCATTTGTCAAGATCTTGTTGCAGTAGCATATCCTGATTACTGTGATTAAATATACTTCCGATCTTCGTATCATCTGCAAACTTAAACATTAAGCCTGCTATGCTTTGGTTTGGTTTGGGGTTTATTGGCGCATCAGCAACTGAGGCTATAATGCGCCAAATACCGGTCATATATAAAAAGTGAAGATATTCAGTGACCTAAGTAGTTAGGCCACCATGTCAAGATATAAAAGGAGTAAAAGTACTAAACATATGAGCCAAGGAATGCCAAATGAATTTTAAATTCGATTAAAAAGGTTTACTGATTTTAAAAAGTTAAAAACAGCAGACACATTGTCATTGTCGGATAAAATCTGACTGAGTGTATAAGGCTCAGCCAGAGGACTAAAAGCGGTAAAATAAAAATCACGTTCGTGTCTAAAACGTGGACACTCGGTTAAAATGTGGCGTATACTTAAATAGGTGTCACAATTCTCACACATAGGACAGTCATCTGCCCTCAGCAAAAAAGCATGTGTAAGATGACTGTGTCCTATGCGGAGCCGAGCTAATACAACTTCCTCTCTGCGATTCCTGTGCAGACTAGACTGCCAATGTCCGATTACAGGCTTTATCTGATAGAGCTTGTTTGTGACTTGCTCATGCCAGGATTGTTGCCATTGGGACAGTAATTTATCGTGTATTAACTGCCTGTAGTCTGTATAGGGGACTAACAGGCAATAACTGTTTTGGGGTTCGGGTGACCTGGCCGCAGCATCTGCCAGTTCATTTCCCACTATCCCAATGTGGCTTGGAATCCAGCAGAAACGAATGTCAAATGAACACTCAAACAAGGAATGCAACGTCTGCTGAATCCGGGTCACAAATGGATGAGGATTATACCTCCTACCCGATAAAGCCTGCAGTGAACTTAGAGAATCAGTGTACACCATACACTTTTGGTACCTATGGGTTTTAATGTGGTCCAAGGCTAACTCTATAGCATACAACTCAGCTGTATATATGCTGCATTGTTGGGGAATCTTTCCAGATATAGAAAGACCTGGAAAGATAGCAGCACATCCAACAGACAACTCCGACTTCGAGCCATCAGTGAAGATAGGCAAGAAGTCGGAATATTCGGTCCGGTGGGCAGCGTAGAGTTGGTGGTAGACAGAAGATGGAGTTGTGGACTTTCCCCAATTTTTAAGGGAGAAGTCGCATGATGGGATGCGAGCATGCCAGGGTGGAAGTGATTGCCTTGGTGACTGGGCAACATCGTCTACCGTGATGTCGAGCTCTCTGAGCAGATCTTGGACATGGATACCAAAAGGCCGATTGGCAGTCTGACGAGTGTTATATAAGTTTTCCCATTGTGGCTTGAAAACGGACGTCCACGTAGGGTTGTCTGGCAGGGATTTTAATTTAACAGTATATTTTAAAGACAATTGCTTTTGTCGCAATGACAGTGGTGGTTCAGATGCTTCAACATATAAACTCTGGACAGGGGATGTTCTAAATGCTCCAGTAGCAATTCGGATGGCTTGGTGGTGGACTGGGTCCAGCCATCTAAGTACGCTGTTTCTAGCCGATGTGTACACTTGGGACCCATAGTCTAGTTTAGATCGGACAAGTGCACGATAGAGGCTGAGCAAAGTGGAGCGGTCTGCTCCCCATTTATTGGAGGAAATAGAGCGTAGGAGATTCAGCCCTCTTGTGCACCTTGTCCGAAGTTGACGAATGTAAGGTAAAAATGTCAACTTCTTGTCGAAAATGAGCCCCAAGAATTTTGTCTCAGGTGCTACTGGAATGATGTCTTGTCCGAGTTTAAGTTCTGGTTCAGGGTGAAGGTTCCGTTTGCGACAAAAGTGTACGCAAACGGTCTTCTGTGGCGAGAACCTAAAACCATTAGTCACTGCCCAAGAGTTGACGTGGTCTATGGCATGCTGCAATTGTCTTTCGATGACCCTCATATTGCATGACTGCAAAAAGATGCTAAAGTCATCTACAAAGAGGGCACTGTTTACGGTAGGAGGAAGTTGTTCGGTTATAGAGTTAACTTTGATTGCAAAAAGCGTAACGCTTAAAACTGATCCCTGTGGAACTCCCTCTTCTTGGCAGAATGGTCGGGAGAGGGTGGATCCCACACGAACTTGGAAAGACCGGTCTGTAAGGAAGTTTTTGATAAAGAGGGCAATGTGTCCTCTAAGACCAAAGTTATATATATCTTTTAAAATTCCATATCTCCAAGCCGTGTCATACGCTTTTTCCATATCAAAGAAAACTGACACCTGGTGCTCACGTTTTAGGAAAGCATCACGTATAGATGTTTCCAAGCGGATTAAATGGTCAAGTGTTGACCGATTCCTTCGGAAGCCACACTGTATCCTGGAAAGGAGGTCATTAGCTTCTAAATACCACAAGAGACGAGCATTGACCATTCTTTCCAGGATCTTGCACAAGCAGCTCGTCAGAGCAATAGGATGGTAATTGTTTGGTGTTTTTGGATCCTTTCCTGGTTTCGGAAAGGGGAGGATAGTTGCCACATGCCACGAGTCCGGAAATGTCTCTTCAATATAGATTCTATTATAGAGACAGAGCAAACGATCCATGGATTCCGATGAAAGATGTTTAATCATCTCATAATGGATGTCGTCTGGCCCAACAGCACTTGCCTTGGAGAGTAAGAGTGCTGCTTTCAGCTCCCACTGTGTAAAGGGCTGATTGTATTCCTCGCGATTGTTAGAGGACAGCTTTAGGTGATGTTTTTCTGCTCTCTGCTTGTGTGCGAGGAACTCTGGGGGGTAAGCTGTTTCTGAAGACACTTTAGCAAATGTCTCCCCTAGAGTATTTGCAATTGCAGTTAGATCTGCAATTGTACATCCATTATGTTCCAGGATCGTTGAAGGGTGTGAGTTGTATTTGCCCTTCATTTTCCGAACTTTGTCCCAGATGGCTTTGGGATTGGCGGCCCTTGTAAGGGAAGATGTAAATTTGATCCAAGATTCCTTTTGGCTCTGACGTCTAATGTACCGTGCTTTGGCACGTGCACGTTTAAAGGCTATTAAATTATCTGTGGTGGGGTAACGGCGGAAAAATCCCCATGCTTTATTTTGAGCCTTCCTAGCCGCTGTGCATTCTCCATTCCACCATGGTTTTGGAAAACGTGGAAAACGGGACGATGTCCTGGGAATTGCAACTGCTGCTGCCTGGGCTATACTTTCTGTGACGTTTTTAACTGCCTCATTAATTGACTCCTGGCTGACTATGGTGGTATTAAACGTTGCCAGATGACGAAAGGCATTCCAGTCGGCATGATCGATCTTCCAACGTGGTATCCTCGACTGGTGACATTGTCTCCCATTTGAAATGGTGGATAACACGGGGAAGTGATCACTACCATAAAGGTTATCTTCAACCTCCCATGTACTCAGAGGCAGGAGGGAAGAGGAGCAGATGGAAAGATCAATAGCAGTAAATGTACGGGTAGCCGTGTGGAAAAAGGTGTTAGATCCCACATTTAGAAGGGCCAGATCATTGTTTTCAAGCAATCGCTCGATAATCCGACCCCTTCTGTTGATGTCAGAACTACCCCACAGCGGATTATGTCCATTAAAATCCCCTAATAATAGGAAAGGGGGTGGCAGTTGCTTAATGAGATCATCAAGGTCTGCCTGGGCGGTGTCGTTCCCAGGTGGCAAATAAATGGAGCAAACAGTTAGTAGGAACCCTACTGTAAGACGAACTGCTACAGCCTCTAGATTAGTGGTAAGAATCACAGCTTGAAAGGGGGTGTGGTTACCCACAAGGATAGAAACTCCTCCGTGGGCAGGTCCATCCCCAGCTCTGTCTCTGCGAATAACTGAGCAGTTACGTAAGTAAGGATCTTCATTTGCCGTTAAATATGTCTCCTGTAAGCAAAAGCAAGTTGGTTCATGCTTACTCAGGAGAGCCTTGATGTCATCTCTATTTCTACGAAATCCACGGCAATTCCATTGGAGAAATTTAAATGTACCCATTATTTTGATTTACTGGGTCCGTCTGGTGGCTTCCGAAGGGCTGAGGGCTTCATTTTCTCAGTCCTGGGTTTATCTCTCTTTGGAAAGACTGGACGTTGGCCTGTATCCATTTCTTCTTCGTCTTTCGCAAAGAGTTCCAGGACAGGGTCGTCCTGTACCTCCTTATTTTCGACATCCATTGTCTCTTGAATTGTAGATGTCTGCTCCCCTTTCTTCTTGGTTTCTTTAGTACTCTGTTTTGGAAGTGGTGGAGCACTAGGAGGTACGGATATAGCAGTGGCGGCTGACTGTGATTTTTGGGTGGGCTTTTCGGAACTTAATAAATAGCGCGCAATGGGGGTAAAAGACTCCCTTGGTGGAATACTCATATCAGTCTGAGTACCAATGGTACTTTTCCCAGAAGCTTTCTGGGCATATGAGGGCTTGGCGCTATTTATAGGTTGGATGCGTCTTCTGGCCTCCTGATAGGAGATGTTTAGCTCTGTTTTTAGTTTCTGAATTTCCTTCTCCTCTTTCCACCGCTGGCATGCTCGAGAGTATGCAGGGTGTTCCCCTTGGCAGTTTGTACAACTTGGCTTAGAAGCTAAACATTCCTTGCTCTCATGGTCTTTAGCACCACAGCGAGCACAGGCGGGGTTGCCACGACAAGCTGTTTGAGAGTGGCCATACTTTTGGCATTTAAAGCACCTCAGTGGGTTGGGGATATAAGCCCTCACTGGGCAGTTTAAATAGCCTGCTTTTATGGAACTTGGAGGCCGTGGGGTGTTAAACGTTACGATGAGAACTCGGGTAGGGACGAGATTCCCATCCTTCCGCATCGATATTCTTTTGACAGCCGTCACTCCTTGCTCTTTAAGTTCAGAGCAGATCTCTTCTTCAGAAACATGAAGAAGATCCCACTCTGATATGACACCGCGTGAGAAATTCAAGGTTTTATGGGGAGTAACGATGATCGGTAATCCCCCTAAAGATGTGGCTTTCAGTAGTTGCTGTGCATGTTTTTGGCTTGCAGCCTCAACTAAAATGTCTCCAGAACGTAGCCTTTTGACAGATTTTGGGGATCCTGTCAACCCTTCTAATCCTTTCTGGATGAAAAAGGGTGACATTTTCCCGAGTGCCTGCTCTCCGGTGGAATGGAGAATGAGGAAAAGCGGTGTGACAGATGGTGGTGTATCCTCAGTTCTGGCTCTTTTTGCACAAGTATTTTCTGTGGTTTCGTCTCGGTTAGGTAGGGGCCTTGTTGGGGCCCCAGAAGAAATAGAATTTAAATTACTCATAAGAGTAAAGAAAAAGTGTCTGATGCCTAAGTACCTCACCCACCACGGAGCCCTACGAGGGGGCGCCCACTCGTGAACTAGCAGGTACTGCGTACACGAATGGGACGCCGAGTTCGCTTAGAACACCATACCCACGTTACCAATAAGTCTTTATCCCGTCCCAGGACCATAGGGAGGGAGACTTATTGGAACGCAGTTGACCCTAGCAGTATAATACCACCCGCCGATTGATCCCAGTCGAGCCGGTCCGGGACCACCCGTCTCGTCGAAGCAGGGGCCAAAGTGGTGTATTAAGGCTGGGCCCCTCAACCACCAGGATCCCCCTTTCCGCTTCCACGGGTCGCGGCGCACGGCTGCACACGCCGGATTCCAATGTTGTAACCCTGGAACCAAGGTATGGGCGTTGGATCCCAGTGATGCTAATCTGGAAAACCAGCAGCATCACTGGGAGGTCCCCTCACCACGTACAGGTGCCCACGTCGAGGGGCCTGCTATGCCTTCATCAATATCATTAATAAATATAGAATACAAAAATGGGCCCAACACTCAATCCTGGGAGGGGGGGGGGCACCATTAACACTGAATCCATTATTTTCAGTGGAACAGAAGTCAAGCTAACGGGTCCATAATTATCCATACTGCCCTTTGTGAATTGGGGATACATTTCCATATGTCCAGTCCATAGGACCACCCCTGAATCTAAGGATGCTCTCATAATGAGATGGATAGATGAAATTCATGAGTTTGTGGGTAGTAAATGGATGGCTATTGCACAAAACAAAATGAACTGGAAAGCTGTTGGAGAGGCCTTCATCCTGCAGTGGATTGAAAATGGCTGATGATGAGGGGCGTTCAATAAATTATTTACCTAAGGTATTTTCCAAAGTTATATTTAAATGATTCATCATATTCCTACATATCTCAACTCGAATCATGTTGATTTTGATTCCACTGTTTTTAGGTTCTGCTGCTGTAACAAAAAGAAGGAAGATACCTGTATTAAATTATGGATTTGCTGAAATTGGAGCAATGTTCAGTTATCAAGTTTCTTACCAAAGAAGGAAATGGGCCAAAGGCCATTCATGAAAAGACGGTGGCTGTGTATGGCAAGAGTGCACCTTCAGAGTACCAGATGAAATTCTGGTCAAAACAATTCAAGTGGGGTAGAGAGTCCATCGAAGATGATCCATGTCCAGGAAGGCCTGTCACAGTGACCACTTCAGAAATGTTCCAAGTTGTGGAAACCATTGTGCTGAATGAGACGTTTACAGGTGTCCCTAATCTCTAGGGAATGTGACATATCTGAGGGAACAGTTATAACAATTCTCCACGAACAGAACATTTGCCGATAACGAAGGTCAGTGCAAGGTGGGTGGGTGCCCAAATTTCTGACCTCTGTGCAGAAGCAATTCAGAGTATGATTAAAGGAAAAAGAAAATAACAACACAGTATACATCCAGTGACAAATTTTAATGACTAAAAATGGAGCTTTCAGGGTAGACGGACCCTTTCTTCAGCATTATAACGTATACAGATTCTAATAGAATATGGATGTTAGAAATAAAAATTTAACAGATACAAGAGTTGTGCATGCTCTGGTGCATACATGGCCACGTGATTGAGCATTCATATACCAGATTGGCATTCACTGTTGGTACATGGACATGTGTGGGTTTGCTGCCAGCATTTGTCGAACTTCAAGACAGTTGATTTCAAGGTAGGGTGTAGTCTCGTGCCCTTGCAGTGATTCAAGGTTCTTGAATTGTTTGATATGTTTAACGATTCTAGCCAAAGGCGGTGGCAAAAGTGCTGAGATTGGTCGATCACTTCGTAATCGCGTTTAGGGTTAAGGTCATGGTGGGTCGAGTGCAATTGCGGAGTGGTCAGTGTCACCAGGGCGGATTGATCTGTCATTCTCTGCAAGTCGGTCTTGAAGGCGTCTCGAGCTCTCCCCTATATAGCAACTGCCACAATCTTTGCAACTTGCCTACATATGAGCTGTCTAAGTACATTGTGCGACTCCTTTCACCTCTAGTGGGAAATGCCGTCCACAATGTCACCAACAGCGAGGAATTTATTCGCCTAATTAAAGAACTTACAATCCCTGACAATGAGATTATGGCATCGTTTGATGTCATGTCTCTGTTTACATTGATTCCAGTCCAACAGGCCGTTAACTGCACCAAGCGACTTCTAGAGAATGACTCAAACCTACCGAGTAGAATATCGCTATCCACAGAGGGCATCTGTACTGCCCTCAACCTATGCTTGTCAGGCAGCGTCATTACCTTCGAAGTTTTCCTATACAAGCAGGTACACGGTACAGCGATGTATGTCCCTGTCAGCTCCATCATTGCCAACATCGCTATGGAGGAATTAGAGGAACACATATTCCTAAGCCTGCCTGTACCCATTACAATGTGGTGCAGACACTTCGATGACATCTTCACCGTCATCCCACATGGTTCAGAGACAGCACTGCTAGAGTACCTCAATTCTCTATCGCTATTCATCCAGTTCACTTTAGAACTAGAAGTGAATGGGTCCCTTCCGTTTTTAGCTGTTTTAGTAAAGCGGGTGAGCCCATGCCTGGAAACCTTTGTATACTGTAAACCAATGCGGTGCAGGCAGTTTACTAACTACAGATTGGGCCAAGCCTCTTGGTCATCTAAACTCCACTGCGCGTGCTCTATTCTCCCGAGCTTGGAGCCACTCCAGCTGAGAGGAAGCTAGGTGCACTGAGATTTCTAGAGTAAAAACTGACCTGGCCAATTGTGTTACCCAACCCATATATTAGACAACTGCTTGCTACAAGCGCAAGAGCTTACTACCCGCCTGAGGCCGTCGTCGTCCCCACATGACAATATGCCTACAGCCTATATTCCCTACTATCCGGGCACGTTGGACCCGATTTTGAAAATCCTCCGGGAACACCATATAAAATGCGTACAACTACCTGGTAGGAGCTTACGTTCTCTGATTTCTAATGTGAAAACTCCAGTTGCCCCTCTTTTGCAAAGCGGAGTGGTGTACCGCAAAGGTTGTGGCAGTTGCTATATAGGGGAGAACTAGAGAGGCCTTCAAGACCGCCTCGCAGAGTATGACAGATCGATTCGGCTTGTGACACTGACCACTCTGGAATTGCAGAACATTTCAGGTTGACCCAACATGACCTTAACCCTAAATGTGATTACGAAGTTATTGACCAATCCCAGCACTTCCGCCACCGCCTTGGCTAGAATCGTTAAACATCATGCAATTTAAGCACCGCCGCATATCCCTGGAGCCATATTGCTCCAGGGATATGCAGTGGTCATTCCCTGACTTTTCCGCATCCTCCGTATTTGGTGGTCACGGGCTCGAACCCCGGTCTAATCAAGGTGAACCTTGAATCGTTGCAAGGGCACGAGACTACACCCTATCTTGGAATCAACTGTCTTGAAGATCAAACGCCGGCAGCAAACCAACACACTCCAGTGTACCAACAATTAATGCCAACCTAGTATATAAATGCTCAATCATGCGGCCATATGCACCAGGGAATGCACAACTCTTGTATCTGTTAAATTTTTATCTCTAACGTCTATATTCTGTTAGAATCATATACGTTATAATGCTGAAGAAACTGTCCATTTACCCTGAAAGCTCCATTTTTAGTCATTGGATGTATACTGTATTGTTATTTTCTTTTAGTCATGGAATCCAGTACCACAGGCCCTTTATCATTTATCACAGTATATTGTTGTTGTTTGGTTTTTAGGAGCATTAGCAACTAAAGTCATATTGCTCCAGGGATATGCGGTGGTCATTCCCTGACCTTTCCGCATCCTCCGTATTTGGTGGTCACGGGTTTGAACCCCGGTCTAATCAAGAAGTGTGTGCTACGCTCTGCTGCTCCTGCCCACCTGGCTACGGAGGCGCCTTATCAGAGTATGACGTTGTGAGGAGCATTGAGAGCTTTATGGAAGAGATCATGAAACTTTCATCTCCAGAATCGTTAGGGGTGAGGAAACATGGGTTCATCACTGGGATCCTAAGACCAAGCAAGAATCAATGCAATGGAAGCACAAGGGTTATCCCCATCCAAAAAATTTCGGACACAACCTTTAGCTAGCATGATTATGGCCACCATTTTTTCGGATGCTGAGAGAATTTTACTTTCGCTACTTGGAACACGAGCAGGCAGTCACTGGAGAGTCATATGCATCTCTACTGTACAACCTAAGGAAAGTCATAAAGAAAAAACGTTTTGGAAAACTTTCCGGAAGTGTGCTGCTTATTCACGACAATGCATTAGTGCAGAGGTCACATGCTGTTGCTGCTGCTTTGAGACAGTTCAGATCTGCCTCCCCAGTGATTATTTCCTGTTTCGACACCTAAAGAAAAACATACGTGGCCATCACTTTGCTGATGATAATGAACTGAAGTCTGATGTTCCTGCATTCTTTGATGGAAAGGACGGAGAATTTTATTTGTCTGGTATTTCTTCATTGCCAAGAAAATGGAACAAGTGTATTGAAGGTTCAGGGGAGTTACATTGAAAAATAAAAAAAGATTTTTGCCTCTATCTCATTTTCATCAGGTGTAGGTAGATAATTTATTGAATGCCCCTCATAAGCCAAAATAGTGCTTCAAATCAACTTCCTTGCTGCTTCATTTTATTATTTTTAAAACAAGTGAATTCACGTTTATGTTGCTGTAATTTTGTATTTTCATAATTTAATCTGCAGAACATAACAAATTATCATTCTGATTGTTGCTTCCATTCCAACATTTTCTTCATCCAATGGTGATTTAGGTATCAGGAACTGGTTTCAAATCCATATTAAACTATAACCAGTTACATACATCACAAGTATACCCCAAATGAAATTATCATCAATTTTTCTTTTGATTTATTTATAGGCCTTGTTATAATTTATACTGGCATAGAAAAGAAATTTTGTTTAGGGTCATAAACCACTTGTAAATTTTTCTTTCGTTGTCATTATTCTCTCATTTGTTGTGGGGAGGTTTTAGCCATAAACTGGGAAGTCTCGGGATTTTCTTCTAATTTCTGTTTCTTGTGTTGATGATATTCTTTCATTAACTGTGCTGCAGCTTTTTTTTACTAGGGTTGGGAAGTCTCGGGATTTTATTTCTAATTTCTGTTTCTTACATTGGTGATATTCTCTTATACATTGGGCTGCAGCTTTAGCTGGATGCTGTTTACGTTTACTATTGTTTTCATAATGGCAGCACTGACTATATCTATCTCTTATATTATACACTTTTATAAATTGTTTAAGATGTTAAAGTTGGCTGACATTTTATTTGTTTGAACTAATCTAGAATATATTTTCTAAAGTGACTATAATTTCTCGCATATTATGGTCAAACAATTCACCTAATTGTTTGACCATAATAATATATATGCACGTGGACATCCTCTGTGTTGCAATTCAATTCGTTTGGAGGAGATTATATAACTTGAGCTGCAGATGTTATTATATGTTACTTTATTCCACCTTTTTGTAATGCTTTTTCATAATGCAAAGAGTCAACTAACCCCAATAAAGATGTTTTCAATGTTAAAACTGTCTGAGACCACTACAGTCACCTTCATGAAGGTAAAAGTCCTTTCCTTTGCCCTCAACAGTAATTATATCTTTAAGTAAATCTCACATCAATACACTGTGATCATGCCTCCCATTTGATCTTTTATCTGCAGATTCTTAATGCATGAGAAGTCACTGCTGATAATTAGATCAAGGGTGCTGTTTTCTTTCATTGCCTAACATGCTGGTTTGGAACACAGTCATCATATAAATTCACAAACATCTTGGTACTGTGTGACTATGCGTGAAAGAAAAATCTCTCCTTCACTCTCGTAGTACTGGAAAAAGAATAGCCACAAAGCTCCATGAGCTATGGTAAACAAAGGGGGAGCAGGAAACCAGAGGTCTGGTTACTAAAAGGTTTCTGCCACACTTGGTGACAATGGTTAGCCCAAAGCCACCCTAAGTGGTATGCCACTGGACTTTTTGCAACATTTATACTGACAGGTCACGGCTCCCTAAAGGCAAAACTAACGCCCTTAGGGCTGATTGATGACCCCAAACTACACCTGTGGTGAGAATGAAGACTGGGCACACATTCTATATCAATGTATAATTTTGAATCCCAGAGGAGAAGAGCATATGTTCTTCATAGAAGAGGAAAACTATACAGCCTTTACATCTTTCACACAGAAAGTATTCGAAATGCACAGAACTATGTAAAGAATGGCAATTCAGCTCCCCAGCAATTAAACAACAATGATGATAACCAGCTCAGGACCCTGGGTGTGTGCCAAGCCCATACTCGCCAGATGTGAATCCCTGGGGTCAAATGCATTAGTATTTAATTTACATTACACACCACAGCACCCCCCTGGTGTGTGAAAAAAAATATGAATGAGTAAAAAATATATATATATATATAATCTAACAGGAAAAAAAAATATATATATACACAGGGTGTTTCAGTTAAACGTTTCAGAACTTCTAAGAATGGTAGGGTACATCCTGACAACTCGAAATCATATAGCAATGTGGGGTCGGAAATGCTTTCCTGAAGCGGTGTTGTACACAGAAGCACCATAAAGAAAAGAGACCGTAAGTGAGAAATCGTTTTAATAATACATGAAAAGAAGCAAAAGGTACATGGATTAAAGTAGTGTTCGAAGTTTCTTCCACGGGCTACAATGCATGCCTCATCTCCGACGCATGGACATCCGAACATTTTGGAATACTCCAGGCGAATTTCGAATTTCTTCGGCAGCTACTGCGATTCTTGCAACCAGCTCCTCAGCATTGTCAACAGGGGTGTCATAAACTAGCGATTTCATATGACCCCAGAAATAAAAATCAAGACATGATAGGTCGGGTGACCGAGCAGGCCAACGCATGGGACCACCACGTCCGATCCACTGTTGACCAAATGTGACATCCAGGTAGTTACGAACATCTCCGCTATAATGGGCAGGGGCTCCATCGTGTTGGAACCACATTGTCTGTTGCGTCGATGCAGAAATCTGTTCATCTCTCAAAAGTTGTGGCAATACTTACTGCAGAAAGATCAAGTAGATAGGTCCGGTTAGACGACACGGTAACAGGTAAGGTCCGATGAGGTGATCTCCCATAATACCGGCCATACATTGACCGAAAATCGAATCTGTGCTGCACGACGTCGTATTGCATGCGGGTTCTCGACCGCCCAGATATGGTCGTTATGTGTGTTGAAAATTCCTTCCCTTGTGAAGGATGCCTCATCGGAAAATAACACTTCAGCAGGAAAAAGGGGATTTGTAGCACATTTTCCAAGGTACCACTGTGCGAAAGCAATACGAGGTGCATAATCCTCCGGTTACTGTGTCTGGACACGCTGCACGTGAAACGGATGCATATCTTGTTCTCGGAGAATCCTCCAGACGCTGCAATGGGAAACCCCGACTGCGTTTGCTAGACTTCGTGTACTCGTTCTTGGATTCCCCTGTACATGCTGCAGCACATTCTGTTCGATGGCTGGAGTCCGTGCTGTTCTTACCCTGTCCCTGTCAGCTCTTTCAAATGAACCTCTCTCTCAGCTAACCTCTGGTGCAATCTTGCAAAGAAATTATGACTGGGAATACGCCTCGTCGGATATCGTTCCGCGTACAAACGCTGTGCGGCTGGCCCACTACAATTTGCAGCCCCATACGCCAAATGCATATCGGCTAACACTGCGTTCGTGTAATCATCCATCCTACTAACTTGGCGTTCTTGATCAAGAAATTCGAAATTCGCCTGGAGTATTCCAGAATGTTCGGATGTCCATGCGTCGGAGATGTGAGGTGTGCATTGTAGCCCGTGGAAGAAACTTCGAACACTTACTTTAATCCATGTACCTTTTGCTTCTTTTCATGTATTATTAAAACGATTTCTCACTTACGGTCTCTTTTCTTTATGGTGCTTCTGTGTACAACACCGCTTCAGGAAAGCATTTCCGACCCCACATTGCTATATGATTTCGAGTTGTCAGGATGTACCCTACCCCTCTTAGAAGTTCTGAAACGTTTAACTGAAACACCCTGTATAAAATATAAGAAAAAAAGTATAAAAATAGAATGCAAGTAGAGAGAGAGAATGCAGATTATGAATGAAGTAAATGTCTGTCTCTCCTACACTCCACTGTGAGTGAACATATCCTACCCCCAGAGCAGGATGGGCAGTTTGACCATCCTAATGGAATCGACACAACATGGTATCTGGTGATCTGAACTGGGTACTCAAACCCAGTTCCCTTTAAAACCCATCCCCAGACAGGGGGAAAGGAGACGGGTGTCTGTCTCTTTCCCTCCCTGCCTCAGTCATTCTTCGCCTGGTGAGGTTCATTCCCATTGACCTCTTTGGGTATGCCTACTCTGTGTTTCCACCCTTCTAACTGTTTCCCCCCCACCCACTCTAACAAAACCAACCAAGTACGCTTCCTTAACAATGCCGCCAAATTCTAATCGTCTAATTTCAACCACTTTCTTGAAAATCTCTTTTGGCCTATCCAAATTCTAGCGCTTTTTTTTTTTTTTTTTTTAATATATATAGGCCTTGTCACCGAAATCCTTGGAAATTAGGTGGCAGGGCCTACCAGAGTAATTAAATAATACTGGGTGCATGACCTGCCTCCTTGTGGCAAAGTGTGGGCAACAGTCGGTCCCAATGGCTAAATGATCAGAGAAGCAACAGAACATAACACTACATGACATTCCACTCCCCCACACACTTTTTAAATCTCTGGCCTCCACAGAGTTCTGTGTCACAAAAACAGAGTACACAATGCAGAGATGGGGAAACCCCTGGTGCCGTCAGACAATTAACACACTTTACACTAGTATTGGAGAAGTGTGGAGACCTGGTGCCGTCAGACAACTAAGACAGTACAGCAGGCCCCCGTTTTATAACGCGGTTCGCTTTACGCTGATTCGCTATAACGCTGTCACAGATCACTATAATGCTCTTTTACATATTGCATTTTTGGCATATTTAACTAAATCATTTCATTTGATGGAGTCGATAGCTTGAAAATGAATATAAAAATATGGTTAAAACGTTTACACGCCGACTTGAGAAATTTTCCCATGCTCAGTGAAATTTTATCGAACGCTAATTTAATTGCAGTACAGTGACTTGTTATGAGATCAACATTTTAAAAAATGATCAAGTATATTGCTTGTAATATTTGCGTTATATGCATTTATCCGAAGTCTAGTCATCACTCAGTACAGTATTAGACATCGTGCGTAATGGACAGTTTACTTGGACATTGTATCGTAATTACAGTAATGCAACCAACGCAGTTACATTTGCAAAGAGTTAATAATGGCCGATAAGAATGAAAAAGCAACATCTGGCGCAGTACGAAGTCTATAAATGTAAGAAAAAGACTGAATTTGAAAATTAAATTAGACGTTTTGAAGTGAATCGATTCTGGTCAAAGACAAGCGGATGTGTGCCATAATTTAGGGCTCTGCAAGTCCTAAATTATGTAAGAACTGTAAGAACAATTATAAAAAAGAATTAATTTTAGCAGTGGGAAAGATAGCTGTTCCACTGCAAGCAACTAGGGCTAGGCTGGCTATTAGGATTGAAATGGAAACACTAACTAATTTTATTGAAGATAATATCCAATGCAGAATTCAGTTAAGTTAAATATTATAAAAAAATAATAATAAAAAAAAAAAAAAAAAAAGAGAAAAATTAGCCTATATGATGATCTGAAGAAAACACACCTAAAAAAAAAAAAAAAAATTGGAACCATTTAAAACTAGTAAGGGCTGGTTGAATAGATTTAAAATCCAGGGAGAAACCACAAGTACAGATCAAGGAGCCGAAACTTTAAAAAAAAACTTGTTAAAATTGTTGAAGAGGGGTATTATGTGTTATACTTCTCAACAAATTTTTAACATAGATGAAGCGGGACTTTTGTGGAAACGAATGCCTAAAAGAAGTTTCACATTGAAAGAATAAAAAAACATGCCAGGTTTCAAAGTGGCGAAGGATCGGTTGACTTTATTGTTGGGTGGTAACACTGGGGGGGATTTAAAATTAATACCCCTTTTAGTTTATTTGGAAGAGGGCCAAAATTCAACCCAAAATCGACACATTTTTCATGATTAAATTCAACAGTTAAATTAAATCAATTTAGATCAATTAAATTAATGATTTTAATTGGAATTTTAAGTTTAATTTTGATACGTAAGTAGTTACTACATAATTATAAATGTATGTAATGCAGACTATTTTATATGTACAGATATTTGAATATTAAATATTTTGACCGACATTTGTGCATCTTTTCACCACCGTTTATTATTGATTAGGAAATATCCTGTGGCACCGACCGCAACTCACAAATACAGTAAACCCCTGCTATTCGCGGTATCTGTATTCGTGGTTTCGCAATCACGAATTTAATATAAAATGAAACCTAAAAAAATGTGAATTTTAAAGCGCCGTGAATATTTCCCGCCATAAAAAAACATGGGCGTGGCTAAAATTATCTTTCCCGGTCAAAAGAGCGCTCAGTTGGTGGGGAGAGAGGGGTGACAAAATCGCGAGCGTGGATGTTTCTCGCTAATACTTGTTCAGTATGTGTTATGTGCTTGTCATGGAAGGTTTTGTTGTTTGCTTTTAATTTATATGCTTATAAATTGAATAAATTTATCAATTTATAAATTGATATGCTTACAAAAGTGATAAATCTACCGTTTTGCAGTGTAAAACAGACTTTTTCGAGTGTATTAACGGAAGAAAGTGACTTTATTGTGGACAAGTTCTTTCTAACCAGTACAAAAATATGGCTACGAATAACAAGGGAAATGTGAAAAGATCAAAGAAGGCGACGACATTAGCGAATAAAATTGAGTTATTAGACAAAATTTCTAATGGTGAAAGTGTCTCCTCAGTGGCAAAACATTATAAAATCAATGAGTCAACGGTACGATCAATCAAAAAATCAGAAATAAAAATCCGCCGTAGTGTTCGTGAAAAGGCGCTACTTGCTTCAAAAATTTGCTCTGTAACTCGTGATGTTAAATTAGAAAAAAATGGAAAAGGCTTTAAATCTGTGGATAGAAGACCAAACTCAAAATAAAATTCCGTTAAGTTCACTCATCATTCGTGAAAAAGCAAAACTCCTTTATCAACACTTTAGCAAAACTGGTGATAGCACTGGCGGGATAAGTTTTTTAGCTTGCAAAGGCGCTAGTTTGAAAGATTTGTTTGAAATTTCTAATAAATATTACATTTAATATTAAATTGTTTCTTATTTTCATTTCAATGCCATATGCTTGCATTTCACTATGTACTGTCTATGTACATAGTCATATTATGAAGGTACATATAATACATACATAGACAAAATTTTAGACTAGTTTTTCTTATATATTACACACTTTGGAATGGAACCCCTTTATTACTATGGGAGCCATAACTCAGTATTCGCGTTTTCGGTATCCACAACATTTCTCAGGAACATAACCCCCGCAAATAGCGGGGGTTTACTGTACATATGTTACCTTATGGGAATGCGGCACTTGCTTAGCGCTGATTCACTTAGCGCTCTGTTTTTCCGGAACGAATTATCAGCGTTAAGTGGAAGTCACCTGTACTAGAGAAGTTCAGTACAGATGACTTTCCAAGCTTCTTTATGCTCCTGTGTCAGCATTTTCGGGACCCACCAGGCGCAAACCTTGTTGTAGCCTTTATGATGGTTATCACAGCAGGTTTCCCTTTACATACTGAATCACGCAATTCACATGTTGTGATGCGGCAGTCATTTCAATTCACGCATCGATCTGGCTCTTGCTGTGCTTATGTTATACCAAACCGACTGCATGAGACTAACCCAAAATTCCAGTTATTATCTGGAAAGTTAAAATCACCCATTATAAGACCTGATTTACTAGCCCACTCTATTTACCTGCATAGTTGATCATTACACCAGTCACAGCTATTAGGCCTATTACTTGCTCTGACCCTCATTTCTGTTTTCCCAGTGTTTACGTCACACCAAACCGACTCAACACTGCACTGGCCAACAATTTCCACTGGATTCATCACCTTAAATTTTATGTGCTTCTTAACATAACCTATCCCCCTCCTGTCCTTTTTTGTTACATAATGTACTGTTCATATTCAAATTCTGAATGCCTTATATTTTTCATGTAACAAAAAATAAAAATTAACCAGAGAATTATAAGAGCCAGCTACCAAATCATTCATTATCCACACCTACAAGGGAAGATGTATTAGTATTAGTAATTGCCGCATGGTGCAAGAAAGCCTATGGCTTATGCTGCACCAGCCAAAAAAAAAAAAAAAAAAAAAAATCTGAACAAAACAATGATAAAAACAAAAACAAAAAATAAATAATAATAATTAATAAAACAGATGACCTTTGAATTTCCCCAAACTGTCGGTCTCTACCACCCATGAAGGCAACTTATTCCAATAATTTATAACACTGACTAAAATAAAACTTCCTGCAATCCAATCTAAACATTTCCCCCTGTAACTTGAATTTATGTCCCCTAGTTCTAGCATCATTTATAATCTTGAAAATTTCATCCTCATTCATTTTATTGATGCCTCTCAGAGCCTTAAACACCTCAATCAAATCTCCTCTAAGGTGTCTAGTTTCCAAACTCTGCAACCCACATATTCGAATTCTTTCTTCATAAGTACGCCCTTTTGCTGATCTCACAAGGCGAGTTACCCATCTTTGCATCCTTTCAAGAAGCTCGATGTCTTTCTTTAGGTGCGGTCTCCATATTTGAACACAGTATTCCAAGTGTGGTCGAACATAAGCCTTATATAATGGGATTATCACGTCCCTATTTCTACTTGCAAAAGTTCGATAGATCATCGATAGGACACCATGGGCTTTCCTTGCAACCTGTTTACAATGCTCAGAGAATTTCATGTCTGACTGTATCGTAACGCCCAAGTCCCTTTTTCCTCCAGTACTGGGTTTAGTTTAACTCCACCAAGTGAATAAGTTATTTTGAGATTACTGTTTCCCAGGTGTAATACCTTACACTTTGTTGGATTAAAGCATAGCTGCCATTTTTCTGACCATTCCTGAAGGCTATCTAGGTCTCTCTGAAGAAGCTCAGCTTGACAGTGATCATTAACTACTCTACCAATTTTAACATCATCTGCAAATTTAGACATCACGCCCTCTATCCCTTCATCAATGTTGTTTATGAAAATTAAAAACAACAGTGATCCTAATACTGATCCTTGGCGAACCCCACTTCTTACATCAACCCAATCTGAGGAATAGCCATTTATCACAACCCTCTGCCTCCTGCCCTGAAGCCATCCTTCTATCCATCTAAGGATTTTCCCAGTGATTCCAACCTGTTCCAGCTTATAAAGCAACCGCTCATGTGGGACTGAGTCAAAAGCTTTGCTGAAATCTAAATAAACAATGTCGAAATTATTCCCTAAATCCAGCTCGTGAGTGACCCTTTCGAAATAGCGAACCAGATTTGTTAAACATGATTTTCCCTTTACAAAACCATGCTGAGTATCCTTGAGAATTTCAATTCGATCCAAATGATTCTGAATACCACCCTTGATCATTGCCTCCATGATTTCCCCTACTACTTAAGTCAGACTGACAGGTCAATAATTTCCAACTTCACTTTTAGAGCAACCCTTATGTATGGGAGATACATTTGCACTTTTCCAATCCAAGGGAATCTCCCCAGAGTCTAGTGATGCTTGCATAATTAGCCTCAATGGTTCAATGCACTCGCTTGCTGCCTCCCTTAACATTATAGGGTATATTCCATCAACTCCAGGAGCCTTACTGGTCTGTAGGCTCGAAAGTTTTTTCATTAAATAATCTTGCGAAATTTCAATATCATTAATTTCATATTTTTTAACTTCGTTCCCACAATTTCTCATTGCCACAAAAGGTTTTTCATTTGTAAATATCGATGCAAAATAACTGTTGAGTTCACCTGCAACGGCAGCTGGTGTATTTAATACTATCCCCTTTCGCTTACGTAAAGGTCCGATCTGGTTTGTCCTGCTCTTTTTGGCATTTATATATGTGAAGGATTCTTTATCCCCCCTCTTTGCTCTGTTTGCTAGTGATTTCTCATAAACTGCCTTTTCCTGTCGAATCTTTTCTGTGGCTCTATTACACATCACCTTGTAGCTGTTATAGGCTTCAGTACTTTTTATTGCTCTGTAACCTTTCCATGCCACCCTTTTCTGCTCAAGTAATGTGGCAACTTCACTATTCATCCAACTTGGAACCCTCCTCGTGGAGTATTTTTTTAATGGTACGCATTCAAGGCGTCTGTGATTAATGTTTTAAAAGCGTACCACAGTTCAAATATATTCATTTTCTACACGATATCTACCCAGTTAATAGAGGCCATGTAGTACCTTTAGGGCATCGTAATTTCCTTTTCTGAAATTAAAACCCATTCCTTTGCCTTTTACTTCTGCTACCTCTCTCGTCATCATCCACCGTAGAACTCTGTGATCACTTCCTGCTACTGGTTCCTCTACTGTCAGCACTGTTATGTCATCTGATTCCTGTGTGATGATGAGGTCTAGGATATTCTTTTCTCTAGTACTTTCCTTGACATGTTGTTACAAATAACAGTCATCTAGTTGATTTAAAAATTTTGTTCCCCATGTCGAGTTTCCTTACCATTTACTCCAATCAATTAGAGACAAATTGAAATCATCCATAATAAGGCATTGACGCTTACTTGCCCATTCCATTTGCATGTAGAGGCTTTTGTCATAATCTTCACGATCACCTGGTCTGTAGATTACTCCTACTCGCATTATACCTTTGGACGACAATGTGATGGAGAACAGCTAAAAACGGCATATTGGTACTAATGCACGATCCATTAATATATTTTATTTAGTATATTATAAAAAATTAAAATAAAAATACATGTTAACGTACCTTTTAAACCAGAATGGCAACTTTGTGCAGCAGAAAAATGATTTTTATTTAACCGAAAAATAGGAGAACGTTGTTGGATATCCACACTGGCACATACAGTACTTTCTCCATGCACAAAGAAGTTGAAGGCGAAAGCAAACTGCGGACTGAAAGAGTTAATGAGATTTAAACAAAAACAATTTGTTTTTAGGAAATAAGCATAAACAATCATTTTTCTTGTATTTTATTTTCACTGGTGAAAAATGCCTAGAAATTATAAAAAAAAAAAAAAAAAAAAAACCCCAACAAACACAAGTTTGTTAAGGTATGGAGTGCATTATATTTCAGGTGAGTTTGATTTTCCCCCTTAAATTAATTGGATTTTTATTCTTTTTATGTTATTAATGAAGTGAAAAGTAAATATAAGAGGACTGGTACGAAAGTAATGCCTCCTAATTTTTTGCTTTCAAATGTGGCAAAGCAGATCATTTTGCCTGTCAGTGAGTGGTCATTAGAATCTAGTTTCACCATACTCAGTGGCGCTATGATTGGTATCATGAGTGTAGCACACGGATATTTCAAAATGGTGGATGTTACAGATATACGTATCAAGCAAAGGGTAGTGACTGAATATCTTACCAATGATGAAGTAATGCCTATTTAAATCCATATGCATCACAAAAATATTTATGGTGACAATACTGTTGATGTGAGCAGTTAAACGTTGGGAAAGACATTTTAAGAGTGTAGAGTGTATTTAGTATCAAGCGACACCAGGGGGGTTCCCCCATCTCCGCGTTGCTTTCATTGTAGGTGTGCCAGTTCACTGGAAACGCCAGTGAACTGGCACTTTTAAATCTTCAGTTCACTGGAGATTTAAAAGTGTACGGATATTGTATACATATAGTGTTATGTACCATTGTTCTTCTGGCAATTTAGCTGCTGGACCCCTGCTGAGGCCCAACGCTCGCACTCAGCCCTGTGGAGGCAGGCCAGGTATATCAGCATTATAATTATTTACTCTGGCAGGTCCTGACACCTAAGGACCTGAGATTTCAGTGGCTAGGACCTTAAAAAAATAAAAATAAAAAATAAATTCATCTTTCGCTTTGGGGGGGGGGTAATAACGCTAGGATTTGAAAGGCCGAAATTATTGGCAAACAGTAATTTGGACATTCGCTTGTGTACAGATAGAGTAGGGGAGGGAGACAGATCTATGGGCTCAATAGGGAAGGCAACCCCAATAGGTTTTTTAAGAGTGGGGAAAGTGAGATTCTTGACAAGCCCTAAAGCGGCCACCCAGTAACATCAGTGAAAACAGACAAGAGCCAGATGCACTGATCAAAGAGGACTTCCACATCACAACATGTAATTTGAGCAATTCAGTAGGTATAGGGAAACCTGCTGTGATAACCATTAATGAAAATGCTGACATATGAGCATAAAGAAGCCTGGAAAGTTTACTGTACAGAACTTCTCTCGTACTATGAGAGTGAAGGAGAGATTTTTCTTTCACGCATAAGCACAGGAGATGAAACCTGGGTCCACCATTATGGCTCTGAAACGAAGAGACAGTCGATAGAGTGACACCATCAAAAAAAGTTCAAAAGACAGCCTTCTGTTGGTAAAGTCATGGCAACAGTGTTTTGGCACAAAGAATGGGGTCTTGCTTGTAGACTTCCTGGAGCATGGCACCCCAATCAACTCAGATTGATATGTGGAAACGTTGGAAAAGTTGAAAGCCTGCATCCGCAGAGTTTGACTGGACAAAAACCTTAATGATGTTCTTCTTCTCCATGACAATGCACAACCCCACACCAGTCTGTGCACGATAGAGGCCATTGAAAAATTGGGGTGCACCGTTCTTTCTCATCCCTCTCATAGTCCAGATCTTGCACCTTCCGATTATCACCTCTTTGGCCCGCTAAAGGATGCACTTCGTGGAATCCATTTTGCAGAAGACAACCAGCTCAAGCAGAGTGTCTGCAAAGCCCTCTTGGGGCAAGAGTAAGGACTTTACAGGATCGGAATACAGCATCTGACTCAGAGATGGCAGAAGTGCATAGAAAATGACGGTGACTTTGTGGAAAAATAAGTGTGTTTATTAATGATTGAGGATTAATTGTTGTCAACTATGGTGTTGATGTGAAAGGCATAGTAGTAGGAATAAAATTTTCTGAGGAAATCATAGGAGGCATTACTATTGTACCACTCCTTGTAGTTATCTCGTTATCAATTAATTACTAAGAATATAACTTTATAGAACACTTAATAAAGCTCTATTGTTTATGTTCTCTAAACTTAGCTGTTCAGTTTAATTACAACTGTATAATATTTATTACTCTTCTCTCATATAATTTTAAGTCTCTCTCTCTCTCTTCACAAGTGGTGGCATGTTCACAAGTCTTACATATCAATACATGCACAGGTTCTATACTAACAGTACTGCTTTAAAACTACATTTAATATATGGATTTCTATTTTTTCATATAACCTGTATGGACAAAAATAAAAAATAATAATAATAAAAATTAAATAAAAATTAAATAAAAATAAATAAACAAATAAAATAAAAAAGTAATTGCTAGATTTCTGCATCTGATTTTAATAAAATTTGGAATGGCATGCTAAATCTTTTTAAAGGTTCCAAATATAAAATTTCATGAAAATTCATCCACTGGGAGATCCGCTGTTAGATGTATATGAATATGGTGAAGACAACAGACACATATATGTGAATACACCCAATAAAAGGCACAGATATTATTTACTATTATGTTTTTAACTGAGTACTGTGAACCCAAATTTATGAGCATAAAACAAATAATAGCTGTGAATACTCTACTCAAATAATTATAATTTAATTAACAGAATTTATATGAAGGTAGGGAAAATCAGATATTACAATATTTGTAAATCTAAGCTTCTGCCCACCTGGCCTCCGCAGCCAGGTGGGCAGAAGCAGCAGTGCATAGCACATGCTTCTTGATTAGACCGGGGTTCGAGCCCGTGACCACCACATATCCTCGGAGCAATATGGCCTTAGTTGATAATGCTCCTAAAAAACCAAATAACAAATAACAACCAGACAGGGGACGACCACGTATCGGAACGGAGGTAGTGGATGAAGTGGCAGTTGCAATGGCTTCTAGCAATGTGAAATACTACCAGTCAGTAGTGCCTGCCAGAGGTGAGTCAAGAGACTTGAATCTTCCTTGGTCTACTGTATGTAAAGTGCTTTGAATAATTTTACGCTGGTTCCCTTACAAGATTCACATAGTGCAAGAACTTAAGCTTTCTGATCAGCAACAACGAATAGACTTTGCTCTATGATTTTTGACTCGTATGGAACTTGACAATATATGGGCTGGAATGATATCGTGGTCTGATGAGGTACATTTCAATGGGCTGTAAATGCACAAAACTGCCGAATATGGGTACCTTTTCATCCATCTGCTGTGCATGAAAGATCACTAAAAAGTCATTACGTTACAGTATGGTATGGATTCACAGCAGAGTTTATAATTGGACCATTTTTTTTTTTGAAGAGTCTGCACCTCATGGTCCCGTAAGGTGTACGGTAGCTAGTGCATGGTACTGCGCTATCCTAAGAGATCACACTATTCTCGTCCTGCAAGAAAGGCAATGCTTGGAGACCATAGTGTTCATGCAAGATAGTGCCCCTCCCCATGTTGGTCGACAATTGAAGGAACTGCTCTGTTCCACATTCTGAAATGATCACATAATTTCTAGAGACTTTCTGCAGTTCTGTCCAGCCCGATTAGCAGATCTCAATCCCAGTGATTTATGTGGATACCTGAAAGACAGAGTTTACCGTGGTGGCATACAGGCGCTTGGCGATTTGAAGGCAAGCATTAAACAGCATGTAGCCAACATCCTCAATGAGATGCTACACGAAACTGTTGCACACAGTCCTCCATTTTCAGAATATTATCTCAAATGAAGGAAAGCATATAGAATAATATCTGTAGATTTCTAAGTTCTAATATTAAAATCTAATCCTAAGTAAGTATTCCTTCTCATGTTTACAGTGGCAATTTCACCCCTGGTGGCAGAAATTTGAACTAATTTTTCTTCTTCTACAGATTGCTCTTCTATATCCTAAATGACATACCCACCGATTTTCACAGCGCTATCTCTAATCATTTTGACACTAGGATCTCCTGAATAGGGAAACTTATTTTATAATCATCTGGTGTGTGTGTGTGTGTGTATATATATATAGGAAACCCCTGTATAACACAGTACTTCTACAACATACAGCACTGCAGCAATCCTCACACAACATGGTACTCATATAACACGATTTCGCTCTAACACGGTTAGAGAATTTTGGTAAACCTTGCATAACATGATATTTTTGAGCTTTTGTGCAGGGGGAAAACCCTGCTATTATGTTGGATATAATTTTTCAACATTTCCACTCTTTTTTCAATCCTCGCTGTTGACTTGCTAGTCAAAAAAAACAGAGAGAGAGAGAAATCCCTGTATTTTATTTTGTTGGGAAATCCCCGTGTTACGTTCTGTGCTATTGAACTCGTGTTGTTGAACTTGTGGAAAAATCTAGATTTCAAAATTTTGGATAGCACACAAGGCCCATCCAAAAGATTTAAGTCATCCAAACGTTGAAGTTATGTTCCTATCACCACAGTTGTACTGGGTTAATACAACTTCTTCATTCAGCCATTGGACCAAGGCATTATATCCACCTTTAAAACTCATTACATTAGAAAATCATTACAATGGATTTTGGAAAAAAATTGATTCCGAATCTATCGAAGTAATGGAAGCATGGAAACATTTCGCAATTGTAGACTGTATCAAAACTATAGCTTATTGCCGAAAGAAGTTGTTGTTTTTACATTTTGTTTTTAGGAGTATTAGCAACTAAGGCCATATTGCTCCGGGGATATGCGGTGGTCATTCCCTGACCTTTCCGCATCCTCCGTATTTGGTGGTCACGGGCTCGAACTCCAGTCTAATCAAGAAGTGTGTGCCACGCACTGCCGCTCCTGCCCACCTGGCTACGGAGGCGCCCACTGAAAGAAGTAAAACTGTCAATGTTTAATGCATATGGAAAATCTATGGCCAGAGTCAGTTCATTCAGGAAATATGGTCGAACCGGCAGAAAATGGAATTGGCGTGATAGTAGAACTTGCTACTTCAGTAGGAGGGGAAGGTTTTGATGATATGACTACTGAAGCTCTTGTGGGTAGCACAGTTGATAGAATCACTCTCATCCCCACACGGGGTGGAAAAGACCAGAGTTCGAATCCAGTCAATGATGGGAGGAATTTTTATGGGTCTTTTTCACAACATGGCTGACAAGTGGAGGCAGAATGGTTTTTTCTCCCTGAAACTCGGGTTTTTCGTCCAGCAAAACAGAAAATCGACTACAGATGCAATTTATAGAAAATATACACAGAGTAACATGGCCTTAATTGTTGATGCTTAAAAAAAGAAAAGAAAAAAAGATTTGATTAGTGAAGACATTCAAAAATTATTGGTAGAAAAAGAGGCACGCAAAACGGATTTGGTGGAAATGGCATTGAAGGTAAAACCAAATCAATTCAGAGGATGATAGAGCAGATGAAAATTCTAAACTTGCAAATTTTACATTAAAAAACATACGGGAAGGCATAAAGTCAGCCGAGCAATTAGAATCTTATTTTTTGAATGCAGATTCTTGAATGAAAGGAGCTCAAAGTTCAAACGAGAGCTTCAAAAATGCTTAGTTCCGTACGATGAATTCACAAAGATTTATCAAGCAAAAGCAAATAAACCCAGATTACTGATTTTTTAAAGAGAGCAGAAGATACACGAAATCTAGAATGGTTTATTTTTGTTAGCTTTTGGAATGTAACCCTCCTTTTCGTACTTTTTCAAAATCCCGTATAATATGGTTTAACACAACACATTTTATAGGAACTCAACTACCGTGTTATACGAGGGTTACCTGTATATACGTGGATGTTTTTGTGACACACAACATGAAAATTTTTCCAATGAACTTCTTTCAGTTAATTGTATTCACATTAATTATTTCACCAACTGTAATTTTACTTCCTTACTTTTTCCTTCCTATTTCGACATCATCATAAGGCTGAAGAAACCATCGTCCCAGTCTTGCAAATCCTCTGGACAATAAACATCTGTTAAAAAAAAAAAGGAAGCAAAATAAAAATCACTATTAATTTAAATTTGAATTTAAAATAATACTCAAAACATTTTAAGTCATAAATAATCCCTTCAAGAATGTTAAAATACATAGCAAACAAAAAATTAAAATTTAGGAGCAAAGTAAAATAAATAGTGGTTGAAACAGGTATAAATTTTGTTTTGAGTTTGTTCTTTTTAAAATTAACTCAATTTCATCAAATCTTTCTCTCATCACATGAAATAATTCTAAAATTATTCAATCAAAAGCACCTCTCCTGATAATACCTTTGTCATGTGAGCAGAAAGTTAACAAAATTCCAGAGTAACTCTTATATACCATAATATAATTATGGTGTTTTAGTAATTTGTGTTAAACATATCATGTCTTATTCAATTCATTTGCTCATACATATGTTGCACGACGCCCAAATAATAGTGGACGTTGAACGTAGTGACCTGAGGAAAGAATTCCTTGTGAATGATTCCACTGATGCCGAAAAAAACTTGAGAACTACTGAAGCCATGCTTGTGTGCTCTATCGAATAAGAACAATCTGGCGGTTCGAATGGTGCACTATTTTTAATGTAGTGGTTACAGTGCATACAGGGAAAATCACTCCAACTATTTATTTGGCAGAGTGTGTGTGTGTGTGTCCCGGCCCTCTCAGATCCAATTGCTTTGTTGGCTGACTGGTTGGAGGCGTTGTTCTCCTCCTCCAGTCTTGCCATTATTTTCTTTTCTACTGCTAGTTGCAGTGGAAATGTATAGTTTTAGCTTTTGTTCAGCCCTGCAGGTTGAGTTTTTTTTTTTTTTTTTTTAATGCTTACCTATGCATTATTGTTAATTCTGCGTGTCTTGTTATTTGAAACAAGTTTTGTTTTTCGCAGCTGTAGTAGCAGCTTTGCACTTGCTGGTTATGTACATATGTTTATAGATTAGATTACTTGTGCAGAGACATTTTCTCTGCATATTCATTAATTATTGTTTAATACTTAACTTATTATTTTGATTTTGATTTGTTATACTTACATTTAAATTTAGAATTGCTTTTGATTCGGTTAACTAATTTATTTGTACAGTATTTATTGGTTTTGCCTTTGGCATATCTTTGCCTTGGGCGAGTTCTGTTTGTCTCTGTGTTTTGTATATATGTTTCTGCATTTCTTCTGATTGACTATTTCTGTTAATTTCTTGGTTGACTAGTTTTTCAGCTAAGATTTTAATTACTTATTTTGTAAATATTGTATATTTTACTCTCTGCTTATGCAGTATAATTTGTTAATATGTTTACTGCTATGTTTCATATCGGTGACATAAGTATTTATTATTTAACTTAATTTATTCTTTTAAGTGGCTATCTAATAGCCACTTGTACATTACCTATGTTCTTTCCTTGAGACTTTTCTTTTTCCCCTTGTCGGTGCAGGTTGGGCTTCCTTCCCGGCTAGGAGAATCTTTCTTTCAAAATTACAAGCCTTCAGGCTTCAAAATTTTACCTCTTCAAGCTCTCTCGCTTGTTAGATTTTCCAACTAGTGTTTTCCTTTTTCCTATTTCTTCTTTTTCCTGAGAGAGTGTTTTGCTCACTTTTCTTCTTCTACTTTCTTTTCTCCTGCTTTATCCTCCCTATTCCTTATTTATTATAACCGGGATTCCACTTGTTGGAATCCCACTTAGTGTAATTTAGATAGTTCCTGGAGCGCCTCCATGTGGCTAGGGACGGGAGTCGGGACGCAGGTAGCTTGCTCCCTGCCTCCCGGCTGCTAAGACTCCAGGGCCGGCAAACAACAACCATCACAACACACATATATACTTACACACACACACTTGCCGGATATAAATAACCTACAGATGCTACAGCGGTATATAGGAGTAACCCTGGAGGCCGCAATCAATACAAGAATACCTTGTCCCTTGTGTGTGTGTGTGTGTGTGTGTGTGTGTGTGTGTGTGTGTGTGTGTGTGTGTGTGTGTGTGTGTGTGTGCCAACCGGGCTAGCCGGGTGGGTAAAGTGCCTGCCTGGCAACACAAAGGTCGTGGGTTCGAATCCCGCCTCGGGCTTGGATCAAAGTACTGCAAAAAAAAAAAAACCTTGGGAGGTGCATTATGGCCACAGAAGCCGATGTGCCAACAACCACCAAAAAAAAAAAAAGAAAAAAAAAAAGTGTGCGTGTGTGTGTGTATTAATGCACATTTATGTAAATAAATGCATTATTTTTAGATCAGTGCATATTATAAAAATGGTATGAGATTAAATGAACTGTTCAGGTGCATTTCAGGCAGATCAAGTCTATATGGTGCTGACTGATGCTAGGTGTGCCTAAAGGCACAACTGAGCATATTTTCCTATATTTGCTAAATTGCATCTTTAGGCACACCTAGATTTAGTCAGCACCATATAGACAATCTGCAACTGAACAGTTCATTTAATTTCACATAATCCTCATAACGTGCATTAATCTAAAATTATACTTAATATCAAATTTCATGTGTGTATAATGACTAATTATAAAAAACAGCAATAGCATTAATGCCATATATATGAGGGGTATTCAATAAGTTATTTACCTAAGGTACTTTCCATAGTTATATTTTAATGATTCATGATTTATCATGTTTCTGCATATCTCAACTTGAATCATACTAATTTTGATCCCAATATGTTTTTAGGTTGTGCTACTGTAACAGATAGAAGGAAGACACCTGTATCAAATTATGGATTTGTTGAAATTGGAGCATTGTTCAGTGAAGTTTCTCCCCAAATAAGAAAACACATCAAAGGCCATTCATGAAAGGATGGTGGCTGTGTATAGCAACAGTGCACCTTCAGAATACCAGGTGAAATTCTGGTGGGGTAGAGTCCATCGAAGATGATCCATGTCCAGGAAGGCCTGTCTCAGCGACCACTCCAGAAATGTTCCAAGTTGTGGAAACCCTTGTGCCGAATGAGATGTTTAAAGGTGTCCCAAATCTCTAGGGAATGTGACATATCTGAGGGAACAGTTATAACCATTCTCCATGAACAGAACATTTGGCGATAACTAAGGTCAATGTAAGGTGGGCCACCAGATTTCTGACCCCTGTGTAGAAACAATTCAGAGTATATTGTTGTGACAATATACTCTGAATCTCACAACAATTCAGGTGTTGTGAGGAGAATTTAGAGCTTTATGGAAGGGATCCTGAGACCAAACAAAAATCAATGCAATGAAAGCACAAGTGTTTTCTCCCCATCTAAAAAATTTTAGACACAACCTTCAGCTGGCAAGATTATGGCCACCATTTTTTGGGATGATGAAGGGATTTTGTACATTTGCTACTTGGAACACAAGCAGGCAGTCACTGGAGAGTTATATGCATTTCTGCTATATAACCTAAGGAAAGTGATAAAGGAAAAATGCAGTGGTCACATACTGTTGCTGCTGCTTTTTGATGTGATATTTTCATCATTTTGTGATGATGAAGGGCATCCACTGCGAGGTTCATCTTCCAGTGTTTCTTGTCTGTTTTTAAAGTGATAAAACCACTCATAAACTGCTGTTTTCTTCAAAGCATCATCTCCATAAACTTTCTATAGTGCCTCTGTAGTACTTTTCCAAGTTTAAAGAACTTAATGTTAGCACACTGTTCAAACTGCAACATTCCACAATCATTCAGCTATGACAAAGAGTAAACTGGTTGAGCCAGTTCCTACTCAAAATGCATGCACACCAAGGTCAGTGCCCCATGAAACCCTACAACCACAGCACAAACCATTTAAATACCAGTGTGTGATTCCAGGAACTTCTTGAATGTACTCTGTATATATAAACAGTACAAAGAGAGAAGGGAGAAAATGACAATGAGAAAAAAAGTTTTATGGACTAGGGTTACTGACAGAAAGAATCCAACGACCATAATGAATATAAGTTAAGAAAAATAAGCAAAAGAGTAAAAAATTAAGTAAAGAGTACAGGAACGAATAAAACCATGTTATAAAAATATATATATACAAATAAAAATAGAAAACGATATTGTCATATAACACACAACCTCTGTGTAGTTGTGTAAAGTGTTTCTGATGCAAAGTGCATGCGAGGAAATAACGATAAAGCAGAAGAATAAAAAAAAATTAAATTAGTGACTTTAAATTAAATGCTTATAAAACGAAGTTAAGGCGCCAAAAGGAATATGCTTGGGGGAAGACGGATACAATCAGTAGGCATGAGGTTTATGGTTGATTCAACAAAGGAGCAAAAGAAAAAAAGAACAAACAAAAGAACTTACTGCTTCAAAGATGAAAATAGCAATGCAAGGAAGACATTTGGAGCATAGGAGATGAAGACAACAGAAACCTCAAGTGGAAAAAAAAAAAAAAAAAAAGAAGAGAAGTATTAAAAAAAAATGCATATGTTGTTAGTGTGTAATTAAATTCATGATAAATAGCACCCAGAATAGGAAAAGAAGTAAATAACCCACAAAGTAACAATAAAAAAGTGCTAAAACTTTGAAAAGGAGAAAAAAAGTAGTATAGGAAGAATACAGTTTTTTGTTACACATTCGTAGAACTAATGGCACACAAAAAAAAAAAAAAAAAAAAAAAAAGAATATAGGAAAGTAAAAAGTAAAGAAAATGTAGAATAATGGGAAGATTCAGGCAGTTCAGGGTTGCTAATCCCCCTGCTTTAGATAGGACCACGAATAAAAAAAAAAACCCCACATAGAAAAAAAAAATATATATAGTAATACAGTAGATAGAGCATTGATAATCTGAACATCAATAATGCGAAGAAGTCAGCATTTATTTATTTTTTGATGATCGCACCAATAAATAATTACAGTAAGCGTCGGTTATTGTGATCGCATTTACAAATTGAATTTTGATTCTATTAAACGGCAATTGTAATAAGCGAAAATCGGAAGAATCTGATCCACAGGCTATAAAAATGAAGATATAAAGCAAATTTATACTTTTATTTTACCATACCAATTAATAAAATTAAATGATATATTTAATTAATATACATTAATATACCAGGTATGATTTGCGACTCGTCTGACCAAGGTTCGACGCAGTTTCCTTTGAATATTCATGTTAATCGACATGCGGCCCAGTTTGTGCTTCTTGTTCAGCAGCATCAGAATTAACCTTTCACACAGTTAAAATAAAGTAAAGACTAACGAGGCTAAAATAATTAGTGTCTAACGTAATTATACGAGACTATTAATTGCAGAAACCGTTGAAATTAAATTACACGAAAATTCTGTTAATGTTTGTCGGCCATATCTCAGCTCCGATTTGTGGGCTTTTATGCGCATGTGCGAAGACAAATAATCCCTATTTAAGCTTCATACTAACCCCTATTCGGTAACCTTCATTCCTGTGATCACGACATACGGTCGAAAAGCGTTGTCAGCTTCAGGAAGGAAAATCATTTTGCAATTTTTTCGATAAATTCTTTTAATTAATTTTCTTATTTTTAATTGCATTAAATTGATTTTTAATTATTTTTTAAATTATTTGTTACTCTAATGTAAGTTTTTCGATTTTTTCATTTTAATTTCTAATATTTAAAATATTTGTAAATATTTTAAATATTTACATAGTTTGTAAATATTTCAGTCCTAAACTTTTGGATGCAACAAAATTCCTCATGCATTATGGAACCCGAAGCAAAACGCCTTTTCCTACGTGACCTATGTAAACGCAGGTAAATAATTACATAGTGATATTTATTCCATCTCGAGAATGCTGCGTGGTGGGGTAGCCAATGGGAGAAGAGGGATGTGAATCATGTGGTAGAAGTGGGTAGGGCCATTGTGTAACTACAAATGCACAGGTAAATAATTATATAGGTCATTTCGTGATTAGATATTGATCAGTGTGTTTCGACAGGTGTGTATTTTATGTAGAAAAGCGTGCGTGGGGGTTGGCAAGCAAATTGAGCAGAGGGCAAAGCCCCCTAGTCAATTTAAAAAAATTATTACCTGACTATATTTATATAAATCAAATTTCAAGGTAGCTTCTGTAACATTTTGAATGTTGTCTATATATTTCTGCTTTTAACCCATTGAGTATACAGGGCCAGCCCAAAGAATTTTGACAGCCTGGACGAAAAAACTTTTGTGTGCCCCCCCCCTTCATAGGTAATGAAATACACAAGGAATTTTAATTAAATTTATTTTTTAAGCTAAAAAACTGCAATAATATATTGAACTGTAACTGAACAACATACAACTTTCAAGGCTATATCATATCTTACCCATCATTTAGCGATGATCAGAATGCGATTATAAAAATATCAGTAATATTATAATAACCTACTTTGATATATACAATCTAATTATTTCCAACAAAAGAATACAATACACACAATTCGATACACAAACATGAAAATTTAATACAACACAATTGAAACATTAACTAGTATTAATATTAGTATTAGCAATGGCCACATGGTGCAAAGAAGCCTATGGCTTATGCTGCACCAGCCCAAAATAAAATAATAAATAAAAAAAAATAATAATAAATAAAATAATAATAATAAGAAGAAAATTTTAAATAATAATAATAATAATTAATAAGAGTAAAGGAAACAGACAATCTATGTGTTTCCCTCCTCCCGTATGTAATTATCCAGCTGACCTCTGAATTTCCCCAAACTGTCAGCCTCTACCACCCATGTAGGTAACTTAGTAATTGTGCAGTCAGCTATGAAGTTTTCTGAGCAATGCAGACAGGCTGCAAGAGCAGGTCATGGGGTTTTGTCAATGATATACAGGAATTCTGCTAGCAGGAAAAAGGAGGTAATTATCCATTTGTATAAAGCAATGGTCAGGCCATGCCTTGAGTACTGCATACAGGTCTGGAGGCCTCATTTTAGGAAGGATGTAGATTTGCTCAAGTGTGTACAGAGACGGGCGACAAGATTCGTGAAGGGAATGAAGGGATCCTCTTACCAAGAGAGGCCTTAAGTCCTGCAAATTACAGCGGCTGGAGACTATGCACCTGCGAATTGATCTGATTGAGGTGTATAAGGCCTTGAATGGGTTGAGCACGATGAATTCTGATGGGATTCTTCCACTTGTTCGGATTACGAACTTAAGGGTGCATAAATCAAATTGAGGAACAAACTTCCATCTGTTGTTGTGGAAGTTGATAGCTTAAATAAATTCAAAGGGGAACTGGACAAACTTTTAGAGGGAATGGTTGTGTGAATTTTTTTTTGGCTGATGCTACATAAGCTCATAAACTTGCTTGCATCACATGCCTCTATTACTATTACTCCAATAATTTAACTAGTTGGCTAAAATAAAACTTGCAATATCTAAATGTCTTCCCCTGTAATTTGAAATTATGGCTTCTAGTTCTAGAATCATTTATAACTGAAAATTTCATCCTCATTCATTAGTTCTTCCCTTAATTAATTCTGTAATCAACTGAAATCAATAACATTATTGATTTAACAATAAATTATCAAGCGACTCAGAAACCTATGGCAGATATAAGCTAGTCTGTAATCAGGTCACAAAGGAGGTTAGGCAGGCAAAGGCAGATCACGAGAAATCTTTGGCAAAGTATGCAAAGAAAATCAGCAAGGATTTCTTTACTTATATAAACTCTAAAAGGAAGGGGATGAATCTGATTGGTCCACTTGATATCGATGATTCGACTGTTGATGATCCTGCTCAGATAGCAAAAGAACTGAATGAGTATTTTGCATCTACATTCATACATGAGGAGTTATTAAGGTTTGAAAATGGCAGAAGGTTATCAAATTGTAGCAGAGTGCTTAATGATTTTGTAATAACTGAGAGCAAAGTGGAGGAGAAATTGTTGAAGTTAAACATAAGAAAGGCACCTGAGGTGGATGGGATCTATCCAGTTATATTAAAGGAGGTGGCAAAGCAACTAAGCAAACCCTTAGCCATAATTATGAGACCCATCCTTGGTATCAGGGGAGGTTCCCACGGACTAGAGATGTGCAAATGTATCCCCAATTCACAAAGGGGGATCGAAGGGTGACACGAGTAATTACACACCAGTTAGTTTAAATTCTGTTCCAGGTAAAATAACGGAGTCATTGGTTCGACCCCAGGGGCTCACATCTGGTGAGTATGGGCTTGGCAAACCCAGGGTCCTCAGCTGGATATCATCATTCTTCTCTTTCTTGGTGATTCCTTTCTACTTCTCTCTCTCTCTCTCTCAGGGTAACTTGGGATTTTTTTTTTTTTTTTTTTTTGGCTGGTGCAGCATAAGCCTCAGGCTTCCTTGCACCATAGGACTAATAATAATAATAATAATAATAAAGATGCATTGCAGGATCATCTAGACAAGACTGCAGCAATAATTCAGACACAGCATGGGTTTGTTAAGGGAAAGTCTTGTCTGACAAATTTGATTACAAAGGAACTGGATGCAAAAAATAATTTTGATATCATATATTTGGATTTCAGGAAAGCCTTTGACACTGTTGTGCATGGAAGACTATTGTACAAATTGGAGCAGAATGGTATTAAAATGTAAGTTGCTACAATGGATAAAAGGATGGTTGAGTGGGAGAAGACAGAGGGGTGGTAATCAATGGGTGCTGCTCTTCGTGGACTAATGTTATTAGTGGAGTCCCACAGGGTTCAGTGTTGGGTCCACTGTTGTTTTGTATATTTATCAATGATACTGATGAAGGTATATATCAGGCTTAGTGTCGAAGTTTGCAGATGATACAAAGGTTGGCAGGGTTGTTAATGACAGTAATGGCAGTGTGCTACTGCAACAGGATCTAGAAAATTTGGGCAGATGGGCTAAGAAGTGGGAACTGAAGTTTAACCTTGATAAATGCAAAGTACTGCATATGGGTAGAAGTAACCCCAGAGAAACGTACCAACTGTGTGGTACTAAACTTAAGGTGGTAGAAAATGAAAAAGACCTGGGAGTAATTGTGCAGTCAGATATGAAGTTTTCTGAGCAATGCAGATAGGCTGCCAGGGCAGGTCATGAGGTTTTGTCAATTATATATAGGAATTTTGCTAGCAGGGAAAAGGAGGTGATTGTCCCTCTGTATAAGGCAATTGTCAGGCCACGCCTTGAGTACTTGAGTACTGCATACAGGTCTGGAGGCCTCATTTTAGAAAGGATGTAGATTTGCTTGAGCGTGTACAGAGAAGGGCAACAAGATTGGTGAGGGAAATGAAGGGATCCTCTTACCAAGAGAGGCTTAAGTTCTGCAAATTGCAGTGGCTGGAGACTAGGCACCTGCGCAGTGATCTAATTGAGGTGTATAAGGCTTTGAATGGGTTGAGCATGCTGAATTCTGATGGTTTCCTTCCACTTGTTCAGATTATGAACTTAAGGGGGGATAAATTCAAATTAAGAAAAGACAGATGTAGAATAGATGTGCGGAAATTTACCTTTAGCCAGCATGTGGTTAATTGCTGGAACAAACGTCCATCTATTGTTGTGGAAGTTGATAGGTTAAATAAATTTAAGGAGGAACTGGACAGGCATTTGGAGAGAATGGTGAAAATTTTTTTTTTTTTTGGCTGATGCTACATAAGCTCATACACTTGGTTTCTTGCATCCCATGCCACTACTACTACTACTACATTTCTCTTTATGTATCTTATTCCTAGATTTCATGTCAGCAAAGTTATTAATAATTCTGAAAAATCCAATTTTGCCACTGTGTCATTTTAAACAGAATTGCCAATTAATTAAATCTTGTCTCTGTCAGATGATTGCAAGTATGTTTTAATTAACTGTAGTTTACTGAAACTTCTCTCACCACCATTATAGGAATGGTTAGCATAATTTACAATGCAAGCCATAAGTTTGCTACGATATCTTGCATTTTGTTTGAATTTATAAATTCAAAACCAACAGCTCAGTTCCTTGGCATAACTCTTCACCATTTATATCACATTCATTGATATTATTAAGTTTTATTTCAAGTTTTTTGTACCTTTTTAATAATTCATCATGGCCCATATCTTTTTTGATATTGTACAAAAAAAAAACTCAATTATCATAAAACTCTTCCACTTGCTGAAATCTTTTCAGGGACATGACTGATTGTCTAATATTACATTAAAACCATTAAGATGGGCAAACTGGGTATTTCTAAATTTGCATTTTACATTTAATCTTTCTGCCAAACACACACACTGCTGTTCTCAAGGCTTCTACATAACCAGAGTTTCTGTATTTCTTTAGAAATTCTGTACAATTCTTTATAAAGCATGATTGTATTAACTATGTCCATGTCAGGGTCCTGCACTGATTTTCTTACCATATTGATTTTAAATAAAATATTGTTCCACATGCAAAGAGTAATCAAAAAGCATTTTTACTATTAGAGATTCGGCTTCAGATGCATAAATGGGTTCAGTGCTTGGGTTTTCGGCTAATTCAGTTAAGCATTCCTCAATTCTAAAACTTCATTTTTAATAGCTTTAACACCTTCAACTCTACATTCCCACCTAGTGTCACATAAAGGTTTAGAGGTCAAGCGTTTAATGCATTTCTTCAGCAATCGCTACCTATACGCCAAAGCTGAAAACAATACGTAAATCTTTGTATTACACCAAAATATCTCTTAGAAAATGTTAAACTTCCTACACTGTCCCCGATTACTAAATTTAAGGAGTGGCATCCACAAGGCATAAAAAATTGCTTGTGAGTTGTGCTTTAAAATTTTAACCTGGAAACCTTTGTTTATGCCTTTCATATTGGCACCACTGTTCATAACCCTGGCCTTTGCAGTTTTCTAAATCAAGTTTAAAATCTGTTAGCATCTAAGTGACTGATTCAAATATGCCTTCACCTGTTGTTTCTGATAGTGGATTGAAAGAAAGAAAACGTTCTTGTATTCTGATTTTACCTTTTACTCTCCCATATTCTTCTTTTTATTTCTCGTGAGCCATTATTTTATGAATCCGTAGTGAAGAATGATATTCTGCCTATATTCCCTTTTCTTTTTCTCAACGTTTTAGCAGCCTTTTCTTGCTATTTTTTTTGCATCATTTACTTCTCTTCCAACTCTGGGCAGTATTTATCACAAGTTTAATTACACACTAACAACATATATACAGTCGGATCTCTCTTTAACAAACTTCCATATAGCGAATTTTTTTTTATTTCCCCCTGGTCATAACACTGAAAATAGTTTCTGTATAATGAAGAAAATTTCTATATAATGAATTAATTTCGAAAACCTGGGTACACATTGTTTGCTCCTCTGGCCTTTAGGCAATAGAGCTGATGCTGTAGAAAGCACAAATCAACAGCTAAAAGATTTAACATTTAATCCTTTTAGCTTTTAAGAGCTAAAGAGATTACTTCTCAAGAGCATGAATTAAGAACTAAAACATTCCACAATTCACTGTTGCCTGTAAAACCTATACAACTCTATTGTACCGAGAAGTCATGCTGGTCATCTGCTATCCATGTATCCACACCCACTGGCAAAGATTTAAGGCCATTACAATGATCGTGTAGATCAGGGCGTAAAAAAAAAAAAAAAAAAAAAAACCCAGCTTTAAAATTTGGTATCTCTGAGAGTAGTGTATCAACCATTCTTAAAAACAGTGTTTTGGGACCCAGTCGGAAGTGAGCAAAATTATGTCTCTATGATTATTATATCGATCATTATATGTAGATGAAGCCATTTTTAGTGGGTGAAGTTGATTCGAGACCAAAACATGCAAATATCAGGGCAATTAATAAAAGAAAAGGCTATGGAGTATGCATCATTTCTGGGGCATAAAACTTTCAAGCCAGTTCTGGTTGGCTGGACAAATTTAAAAAGTGCCATGTCTTACTCAAAAAAGTTATTTATAGTGAAAGTGGAGTTGTAACCGAAGAAGACTGTACCTATTGGAAAGAAACAATCTGAAAAAAATTATGGAGGACTAAGAGCCCAATCATCATCATCATCATCAGCCATTTTCAATCCACTGCAGGATGAAGGCCTCTCCAGCAACTTTCCAGTTCCTTCTGTTTTGAGCACTGGACATCCATTTACTACCCACAAACTCATGAATTTCATCTATCCATCTCCGCCTTTGTCTTCCAGGTTTCCTTCTAGCTCCTCTTGGATACCATTCTGTTATTTTCTTAGTCCATCTGGCATCATGTCTTCGAGCTATGTGTCCTGCCCAAGACCATTTTAGTTCTTTAGTTTTGATAAGAATGTCCTTTACTTGAGTTTGTTGCCTAATCCATGTGTTTCTCTTCTTATCTAACAGTCTGATTCCCAATATGATTCGTTCCATTCTTCGCTGTGTAGTTCTCAGCTTCTCTTCCATTCTTTTGGTGAGTGCCCAAGTTTCACTTCCATAAGTCATGGTGGGGAGTATACATTGGTTCATTATTTTACGTTTCAGACAAACTGGGATATTGCTCTTCAGTATGTGACTATATTTCCTGAATGCTATCCATCCAAAATTTATTCTTCTCTTGACTTCCAGCCATTTATCATTATTACAGCTAATAACTTGTCCCAGATAAGTATATGACTCCACCTTTTCAATTACTGCTCCTTCAATCATTATTTCCCTTTCTGTGGCATACTTGTTCATCATTACTTTTGTTTTAGCCATATTCATCTTTAGTCCAAAATCCTTACTAGCTGTGCATAACTGATTAAGATTTTCCTCTAATTCTTTGGGATCATGGCTTATGACCACAATGTCATCTGCAAATCGTAAATGGTTTAGGTACTCTCCGTTCACATTGACTCCTTTCTGCGACCAGTCTAATCTTCTGAAAGCTTCCTCAAGGGCAGCAGTAAACAGCTTCGGAGATATTGTGTCTCCTTGTCGAACTCCTTTCTCGATTTTAAATTTCCTACTATCTTTGTCTAGTCTAATAAAGGAGGTAGCACTCTCGTATATTTTCTTCAAAATCATAATATATGGGGTATCAATGCCTTGTCTTTCCAGTGCCCGAAACATTGCCTTATGCTGTATGGAGTCAAATGCCTTTTCATAATCCACAAATGCCAGGCATAATGGTGTTTTATATTCATTTGCTTTCTCCATTAGCTGTGATATTACGTGAAGGTGATCCATAGTTGAGAATCCTGTCCTAAAGCCAGCTTGCTCTTTCGGTTGAGTATAATTTCATCAAGAGGGATGAAATTCAATGAAACAGGTCTAGTTTTCAAATGTTTGCCGAAAAAGACACTGACTTTTAAAGGTGATAAATGCTTAGGTGGTAAAATAGTAAGGAGAGAATTAGTCTTGGTTGGTGCAAATATGGCTGGTAATGAAAAACTGAAGCTTTTGGTAATAGGCAAAATTAAACAACCCTGATGTTTCAAAGGATTAGCAAAGTTGTTAGATGTTGGACTACAACTACAACAAAAAAGCTTAAATAACAAGTGAAATTTTAGAACAGTGGATTTTAAATTTCGATAAAAAGATGATGAAAAAATAAAAAGAAAAATCACGTTGATTGTCAACAATTGCCCTGCCCACCTTCACTTGATAATTTCGAAACATAACACGTGTGAAGCTTGATTTCTTTCCTCCGAATATTTCGTCTAAACTGCAACCAATGACCCAAGGCTTTATCAAAATTTGAAAATGCACTACTGAAAAAATTATACTAAGAATAGAAACAAACCAACCTATAGGTTCTATTATAGATTTGCAGATGCGCATATCAGATTTGGTGAAAGTGAGGAGTCAAGATGTGATCTGATTGAAACACTGATTAAGAATTGTTTCACAAAAGCAGGTTTTGCTAAAATGCCAATTAACAGCAATGAGAGGGATGAAATAATAGAAGATAGTGAGAAATCTTGGGAAGAACTCCAAGTGAGAGGTTTGATCTGTGAAGAAATTGTTCTTGATGAATTTTTAGGAGTTGATAATGATGTCACAGTAGCTGAATATCCAAGTGACTGCAACATTCTGGAGAGTATTCAAAGAACAGTGACAATATCAGCAATGAGTTGGATGAAATTGAGGGCAATATTAAACCTACCACACACCAAATGTTGGCAGCATTTGAAACTTTGTGCCGAGGACTTCAATGTAAAGAAAATGTGCCAGAAAATATATTTGTGTTTAAAAAAATGCGAACATTGTTATAAATGATGTAGAGGAAAATCCAGTGCACAACAAAAAATAACCAAATATTTTATGAAACAATTCTCAAAAGCATACTAATATATTGTGTCGTCATGTACGTAGTCATTTCTTAATATGTAAAAGTAAAAAAAGTAAATTGCAGCCAATATCAACCCACTGCAGGATGGAAGCCTCCTCAACAATTCATGCTGAGGGAAATGGACCATAATCTGCCATGCTGGTTGTTTGTTTGTTATTAGGTTTTTAGGAGCGTTAGCAACTAAGGCCATACTGCTCTGGGATATGCGGTGGTCATTCCCTGACCTTTCCGCATCCTCCGTATTTGGTGGTGACGGGTTCAAACCCGGTCTAATCAAGAAGCGTGTGCTACGCACTGCTGCTCCTTCCCACCTGGCTACGGAGGTGACCGCCAAGCTGGTCCAGTGCAGGTTGGCAGATCGACCATATTTAGCAGTCAGGGGCTTGAACCCCGGTCTACTCAAAGATCATGTGCCACTGCACTCGGCTACTTAATATGTATGTATTAATAAATTAATTGTTTAAAACGAAAAAATTTATTCTTTACTACTTATTTCTGATTTATTTTCAATCTCTTACTATATTTCTGAATTTTGAATTACAGTATTTTTCATTGTTGAAAAGGTCTATATTTCTTTATATAACAAAATTTCTGTTTAATGAATTTTTTAAAGCAAACAATCAATTTTGTTATTTAGAGGTCCAACTGTGTGTATACATACATATATTTTTAAAATACTTCCCTCCATTGTTTGGTGCTTGGGGTTTCTGCTGTCTTTGTTTTTTATGCTCCAAATATCTCCTTTATTTTTTCTTTCACGTTGGAAGCAGTGAGTTCTTTTGCTACTTTCCTTTTTCAATTTGCTCCTCTGTTAAATCAACCATAAACTGCATGCCTGCTGGTTTCCCCTATATATTCCTTTTGGCCATAATCTCATTTTATAAACATTTAATTCTAAATTCACTAAATTTTTTTTTTTATTCCTTTGTTTTATCATTATTTCCTGGCATGAGCCAGAAACAGACTCATTATATTGCCTTCTTGTACAAATTTGGTAACTGACTCTTGATAGTGACACTGAGGTTGTGAGTTATACGAAAATATCCTTTTCTATTTTTATTTGCATATTTTTTGTGTTACTAATTCAAATCAAAAGGGACTATGAAGCCCAATAAGTCCTATTATTATAATAATCTTAAATTATAGGTAAAAACCTCATATCTTTTTAGTAGGACTGTTAATCTCTCAACACTCAATCGCGAATGCTTATAATACGAACTTACCCCCCGTGCATAGTCATAAATAAATCAAGTTAAAATAGCTATTAATTAAAATAATCATGCCTTCAATTCTCATATCACATCAAGGGAGTCGGAAAGGATTAGAAAGACGGCGGCCACCAACCTCCAAAAACCAATCAACATCACAAGCCATCATGAGAATTGAAAAACAATTGTCGCAAAATTCTAAAAATGACGAAACAAATAAATTAATTGGCACATAAATTAAAGTTTAGAACCGCTTTTCAACTTCTTTTAAGAGACCACCTTATTCGGTTTGGGTATATTAATAGAGTTAGCATTTCATCTCATTTCTAATGTTTCGGCAATTAATAATTTAAAATATTCCTGCTGTTTATTAAGAACTTTCAATTCATTAAAAAGGAACACATGTCCATCAGTGATTGCATGAAACGCAAGCTCAGAAGCACCCGTCCTACCAGCCCTAACTGATGCCAAATGCTGCTGTATCCTTACCGAAAGTAAATTTTGGGTCGAGCCAATATACATAGAATTGCACCCACCACAAGAAATATTGTAAACAATATTGTGAGCTTCCATGGTAGGAACTACATATGCCCTATATTTCAAGACGGGGTTATTCATTAGGTACCATTATGCAGATTAGTCAACAGGTGAAATATAAATTGGATACGGGTACAAAAAATGACAGGGCAGATCACCAAACATTTTATTAAAGTACCGTATATACAGCATTGGTATAGACAATTTATTAACATATTTAAGAACACTGAATTTAAGATTGTTCCACAACCCATGAGTAAGCTCCATGCCATCTTGAAATAAAGGCATATGTAGTTCCTACCACGGAAGCTCACAATATTGTTTACAATATTTCTTGTGGTGGGTGCAATTCTACGTATATTGGCATCAGTTAGGGCAGGTTGGACAGGTGCCTCTGAGGTTCTGTTTCATGCAGTCACTGATGGACATGTGTTCCTTTTTAATGAATCGAAGGTTCTTAATAAACAGTGGGAATATTTTAAATTATTAATTGCCGAAACATTAGAAATGAGATGAAATGCTAACTCTATTAATATACCCAAACCGAATAAGGTGGTCTCTTAAAAGAAGTTGAAAAGCGGTTCTAAACTTTAATTTATGTGCCAATTAATTTATTTGTTTCGTCATTTTTAGAATTTTGCGACAATTGTTTTTCAATTCTCGTGATGGCTTGTGTGATTGGTGTTTGGAGGTTGTTGGCCGCCATCTTTCCGTAATTCTTTCCGATTCCCTTGACGTGATATGAGAGTTGAAGGCATGATTATTTTAATTAATAGCTATTTTGATTTGATTTATTTATGACTATGCAAGTGGGGTAAGTTCATATTATAATCATTCACGATCGAGTATTGGGAGATTAGCAGTCCCACTAAAATGGTATAAGGTTTTCACCTATAATTTATGATATTTTTGTGATATATATAAATATTTTTTATACAGTGGTTTTATTTGTTTCTTTACTGTTTTGCTTATATCTCTTAACTTACACACTCACACGCACCTATTGTCTTTATCATGTCTATCCTTCTGCCTGTCCATCCACATGTAACAACCTGACTCCCAATACACTGATTTTCATAAAATGTTATACAGTAAACCCCCGCTATTTGCGGGGGTTACGTTCCTGAGAAATTCCGCGAATACTGAAAACGCGAATACTGAGTTATGGCGCCCATGGTAATAAAAGGGTTCCGTTCCAAAGTATGAAATATACAACAAAAATTAGTCTAAAATTTTGTCTGTACGTATTATGTGTATTTACGTACATAATATGACTATGTACATAGACAAACGTAGAGAGTAAGTACATAAAAAAAAAAAAAAAAAGCATAAGGCATCGAAATGAAAATAAGAAACAATTTATTAAATGTAATACTGTACATATTTATTAGACATTTTAAAGAAACCTTTCAAAAACATATCAAGAACATGGGTTGCTGGGCGAAAAATAACCATATCGATTTTTAAATCTTTCAAACCAGCCTTTGCTAACTAAAAAACTTATCACGTCAGTGTTATCACCAGTTGTTGTTGTTGTTGTTGGTTGAGTTTTATTGGCGCATCAGCAACTATGGCTATAATGCGCCAAAACCTTGTCATAAAAAGTAAAAAAGTTTCAGTGACCTACTGAATTAGGTCACTACGTCAGGTTATAAAAACAAGTATAAACTGTAACAGACAAATATCAGTAAATAAGTAACAATGGAAAATCTTAAAATAATAAGATTTTTAAATATGATCAAAAAGGTTTACTGATTTTAGGAAATTAAAAATAGCAGACACATGGTCATTGTCGGATAAAATCTGACTGAGTGTATACGGCTCAGTCAGATGGTTAAAAGCGGTAAAACGAGCATTTCTAAAACAGGTACAGTCAACTAAAATGTGTCTGATTGTTAAGATTGTGCCACAGGACACACACATAGGAGGGTCATCAGCCCTCAGTTATCACCAGTTTCACTAAAGTGTTGATAAAGGTGTTTTGCCTTTTCACGAATGATAAGTGAACTTAACGGAATTTTATTTTGAGTTCGGTCTTCTATCCACAGATTTAAAGCCTTTTCCATTTTTTCTAATTTCACATCACGAGTTATAGAGCAAATTTTTGATGCAATTAGCGCGTTTTCACGGACACTACGGCGGATTTTTTCTTCCGATTTCTTGATTGATCGTACCGTTGACTCATTGACTTTATAATGTTTTGCCACTGAGGAGACACTTTCACCATTAGAAATTTTGTCTAACAATTCAGTTTTACTCGCTAATGTCATCACCTTCTTTGATCTTTTCACAATTCCCTTTTTATTCGCGGCCATATTTTTGTAGGATTAGAAAAGAACTTGTCCACAATAAAGTCACTTTCTTTTAACTTTAACACGCTCGAAAAAGTCTGTTTACATCAACACACTGCAAAATGGTAGATTTTTCACTTTTGTAAATTTTTCACTTTTGTAAACGTATCAATTAAAAGCAAGAGATGAAACCTTCTATAACAAGCGCATTACACATACTGAACAAGGATTAGCTTGAAACATCCGCGTTCGCGATTTTGTCACCCCCCACCCATTGAGTGCAGGACACTTCCTTTTTACACCTTTTAAGTTATTTTTACTCATTTTTAGAGAATAAAGCACAATTACAAAATGAGGAGGCACACTTGATACACATAAAGCTGTGAGCGTGTAGCAACTGGATAAACAACACCATAAAGGCAGAGACAACTCTATTAACACCTCACTAGCTCACATTTTACATTTCTGGGGGTTACTACCATAAAACAATAAAAACAATTTCCAGTTGCGTTCCTGCTAGTGGAATCTGTTATAAACTGGTAGTGAACTCTATCTAATTGCATTTGCGATAATACCGATAGCTGGAATTGTGTTGGTTTTTAAGTTATTATGGTGAAATGTGTAGAAACTGCCATTTCTTGTAAACACAAAGGCGAATCGTGCATATGCGAATTCAGTTCGTGTTATATAAGATATCGTTCCCCTAAATCGTGTAAGATTGAATTAGTGTAGTGTAAACACGTGTTATACGACGACTGACTGTACTACTCTGTGGACTGGGCAAAATGATTTTAGACACACCCATGTTTTTTTCATGGCGGAAAATGTTCACGGCGCTTTAAAATTCACATTTTTTTAGGTTTAAATCAGCGACCGCGAATACGCGAAACAGCGAATACAGATACCGCGAATAGCGGGGGTTTACTGTATTTAGTTCTTTTAGAAAGATTTCTTTTGCCATCCCAAATTTTATTAAAATCAATTAGACATAAATACAGCAATTATTTCTTTCTATTTATGTTATTTCTTTTTTCCATACAGTTCATATGGATGAAAGAAATTGATAGGTTAAATGTGGTTTCAATGCAGTATTGTTAGCTTTATCCAGTTAGTGGATGTTTGCATATACAGGTAGTTCTCGACTTTACAGGTTAATTCGTTCCTAGCGTGTGCTCGTAAAGTGAAAACTCCTTTGCAGGAATTTATTTCCCATACACATAATGTTAAAAATAGGGGTTACATTCTCAACAATGAAATTAGTTAGCTATTTAGTTTATGTTTAAACAATGATTGATTTATCAAAAGAAATGAAAATGTAGCCTGTAAAATCAAGCAAATTATAATAATAGGAAAATTATTCACGACTTACAAATGTTAAAGAATATTTATTCTTCATCATCATCGACTAAATGCACACTCATTGCTTTGTTGCACAAGGAGTCGTCGTCTTCAGAAATGTTTCAAGAGGCGTTTGTTTCCAAAATATTCTCTTTTAATTATAAATTTCATGATTGCGTGCATAAGCATTTTTAACAGCACACACAAATTGCAACTAACACGATTTGCATGGAGTAACAAGTTTACGAAGCTTAAAAAAAAAAGGAATGAAGAGAAGATTCTGAAAATTTATTCATGTTTTTTATATGACTGAAGATTTCAGTGAAGGGGAAACACATTTCACCATAATAACGTAAAAAACCACACAATTCCAGCTACCAGAATTTTCGCAAATGCAAGAAGATTGAGTTGCTTGCAGTAATAGAAAAGCCCAATAAACTGGAAAGTGCATATTGTTTTTATTGTTTTATGGTTGTGACCTCCAGAAATGTGCTTTAGAAAAATATCACAAAGGCGTTTAAAATTGATTCTTATAATGGAACATATGATAACGATGCATTTTAATGATTCTAATTGGTAACTAATACAATTTACAAACCGCTCACGACCTTTTATATGGCTTTAAGGTCATGCTCCTGACCTTAAAAATGATATTTTAGAGAAATAAATAGCTTAGTTATACAGCAAAAATTTCAACTTCTGAGATCTTGAAACGAATTACCAAAAAACTATGTTATTGGTTTCACATTATAATGTCTCTGGAACTGATTAATATCGTAAAGCAGGGTACACTGTATTGTATAGCTACGCACGTGGTTTGGAATGCGGTATTTATGAATGCTTAACATTCATTTTTTGCAATTAATGTTCATATTTTCGATTTTTGTTGATACTTGGTGAAAACAAAAAACTCGCAAAGCGAGAACTGCCTGTATTGTTATATAAGGCTCGTGAACATGTTATTCTTGTGAAAAAAAATATATATACATATATATATATATATACAGAGAGAGAGAGAGAGAGAGAGAGAGAGAGAGAGAAATGACAAAAAATTCATAAGATAAATATATTTAGAAGTGAAAAGTAAATATATTTATATTCACTTTTCACTTCTATTAATCACAGAAAAAAAAGAATTCATTTAAGAAAAAAAATCTAATGCACCTGAAGGGTAACACATTGTGTACATTACCTAACTTGTTTTATTTTAAAAAAAGCAATTACGAGTTTCCACAGTTTGACAAATCTATTTAATACACTATCAAAGAGAAGGAATTTTTAAAAATTATTAATTATTAATTTTAATTTAAAAAAATATATTTTTAAAATTATTAGTTTGAGAAGATAAATAAAAAAAAAAAGATTCATTTGCTCAAACTAATCGGCAGTGACCATTTTAACTTTTTGGAAAACTTTCTGCACATAATATAACAGTGCAATAGGCTTTAAATAAATAAATAAACGTTCATTTATATTCTGGACGACCAATGCCATACGAGTTTACAGCTTAACGATGCAGCAGCTAACAACAAGCTGTGCACTTTTTGTTGCAGTGAACAAGCACCAGGCTTGTTCTCACAATGTGCAAGTTTACATCTGCACCCATTACCCTAGAACAGGGTAATATAAAAAAAGTAAACTTGCAAGTCAATGTGTTTAGACATATAGATTTTTAAATAGTTTTATTAAATGCTGCAAGAGAGAATAAAATTAGAAATTTATTAATTTAATATGTACTACATACAATGCATATTTTACACATACTACTATACTGTTTTGTTTAATAAAAATTTTTCAAATTACTTCATACATATTATACCATAATAAGTTCCCAATTCCTATAAAAAAATGTCAAAAAGTTGGGTTTCTACAATCTAAGATTTCTTTAGGTAAGGAATTTTGTTTTTATATAGCCTTAAGAAATAAATTTTGTAAACTGGGGAGTAGTCTATCTTTCAATATGTCTGACAGAAGACAAACTTCCAGCAAGAAAAGGTATTTGTCAATTTACTAATATATTTTTTAAACCGTACAACTTCCGCGATATTAGTATTAGTATTAGTAATGGCTGCATGGTGCAAGAAAGCCTATGGCTTATGCTGCACCATCCAAAAAAAAAAAAAAAAATCCGAACAAAACAATGATAAAAACAAAAAAATAATAATAATAAAATTTTAAAAAAATAATAATAAATAATAATAATTAATAAAAAAAAAAAGAAATTAAACCTATCATCCTATGTGCTTCCCTTACCCGAAAGTACTATCCAGATGACCTTTGAATTTCCCCAAACTGTCGGCCTCTACCACCCATGTAGGCAACTTATTCCAGTAATTTATAACTCGCTGGCTGAAATAAAACTTCCTGCAGTCCAATCTAAACATTTCCCCCCCGTAACTTGAATTTATGTCCCCTAGTTCTAGCATAATTTATAATCTTGAACACTTCGTCCTCATTCATTTTACTGATGCCTCTCAGAGCCTTAAACACCTCAATCAAATCTCCTCTAAGGTGTCTAGTTTCCAAACTCTGCAACCCACATATTCAGTATTTCTTCATAAGGACGCCCTTTTGCCGATCTCACCAGGTGAGTTACCCGTCTTTGCACCCTTTCAAGAAGCTCGATGTCTTTCTTTAGGTGTGGTCTCCATACTTGAACACAGTATTCCAATGGTCTAACAGAAGCCTTATATAATGGGATTATCACGTCCCTATCTCTACTTGCAAAAGTTCGATAGATCATCGATAGGACACCATGGGCCTTCCTTGCAACCTGTTTACAATGCTCAGAGAATTTCATGTCTGACCGTATCGTAACACCCAAGTCCCTTTGCTCCAGTACTGGGTTTAGTTGAACTCCACCAAGTGAATAAATTATTTTGGGATTACTGTTTCCCAGGTGTAATACCTTACACTTTGTTGGATTAAAGCATAGCTGCCATTTTTCTGACCATTCCTGAAGTTTATCTAGGTCTCTCTGAAGAAGCTCAGCTTGACAGTGATCATTAATTACTCTACCAATTTTAACATCATCTGCAAATTTAGACATCATGCCCTCTATCCCTTCATCCATGTCGTTTATGAAAATTAAAAACAACAGTGGTCCTAATACTGATCCTTGGCGAACCCCACTTCTTACATCAACCCAATCTGAGGAATAGCCATTTATCACAACCCTCTGCCTCCTGCCCCGAAGCCATCCTTCTATCCATCTAAGGATTTTCCCAGTGATTCCAACCTGTTCCAGCTTATAAAGCAACCGCTCATGTGGGACTGAGTCAAAAGCTTTGCTGAAATCTAAATAAACAATGTCGAAATTATTCCCTAAATCCAGCTCGTGAGTGACCCTTTCGAAATAGCGAACCAGATTTGTTAAACATGATTTTCCCTTTACAAAACCATGCTGAGTATCCTTGAGAATTTCAATTCGATCCAAATGATCCTGAATTCCTCCATGATTTTCCCTACTACTGAAGTCAGACTGACAGGTCGATAATTTCCAACATCAATTTTAGAGCCACCCTTATGTATGGGAGATACATTTGCACTTTTCCAATCCAAGGGAATCTCTCCAGAGTCTAGTGATGCTCACATAATTAGCCTCAATGGTTCAATGCACTCGCTTGCTGCCTCCCTTAAGATTATAGGGTATATTCCATCAACTCCAGGAACCTTACTGGTCTGTAGGCTTGAAAGTTTTTTCATTAAATGATCTTGCGAAATTTCAATATCATTAATTACATATTTTTTAACTTCGCTCCCACAATTTCCCATGAATAATAATATTCTCTTTACCCCCTTTAAAATCTGACAATCTGTTGGTGACATCATCAATAGTTGCTCCCGGCAGACATACCCTGGTTCTACTCCACCTATCCTTATTACAAAAAATATTCCCTGTTTCCCTGACAATGGAGTCTCCTAATAAAACAATGTCCTTTTTAACCAGAGTAGTTTGCGCTTGGTTTTTCTGTTTTGAGGCTCGAATCGGGTGTGCATCACTTGGTAGATTGCTGGAGTCTTGAGTCCCTGACAAGCTCCCAGATGCATTATTCTCGAGGGCAAGCACCCATTTTTTCACGGACTCAAATTGTTCCATCAGTGCACCAAATTGTAATTTAAGATCGGTGCACTCCTTACATCGATCACAAAGAAAAGAATCCCCAGATGAGGTAGGATTAGTCACCAGGTCGACCTTGGAAAACATTCCACAGGTTCCACAACGGATTAAATCATTACTCACCCGTAAATCGCCATCGGCTATTTCCGTGTGAGTCACGATACCTTGTGACGTGTTTAAGGTAGATCTCGTAACTGCCATTATAAAATTAAATAAATATCAATGAAAGTTAACTTTACAAAATTATATCTATAATATTATTAAAATCAAACTGTTACAGGAAAACCTATAACAAAATAATCCAACAATATCTAAATAAATCAAATATTTAAAAGCACTATCCAAAAGTAAACCACTTAACTGAGGAGCCCTTACTAAGCGCATCCACTCACCTCGAATGCCAACACTGAACTTCTTAAAGGCTTAAGTTCTGCAAATTGCATTGGTTGGAGTCTAGGCACCTGTGCAGTGATCTGATTGAGGTGTATAAGGACTTGAACGGGTTGAGCATGCTGAATTCTGATGGGATCCTTCCACTTGTTCAGATTGCGAATCTTAGGGGGCATAAATTCAAATTAAGAAAAGACAGATGTAGAATAGATGTGCGAAAATTTGCCTTTAGCCAGCAGGTGGTTAATTGCTGGAACAAACTTCCATCTGTCGTGGAAGTTGACAGGCTGAATAAATTTAAGGAGGAATTGGACAGGCATTTGGGAAGGAATGGTGTCATTTTTTTTTTTTTTTTGGCTGATGCTGCATAAGCTCATACACTTGTTTTCTTGCATCACATGTCACTACTACTACCACTATGAAATGCAAGGTGAATAACAGAAATGGAGAATACATTCATACACATAATATTAAAAGTTCTGATTTATATTCTGGCGTAACCATAGATAAAAGGAGCTTACAACTACAGACTTGACAAGAATATTACATAGATTTGAACCATGGTCAGTTCAAACATGTTGACTAGATTTCTGCATTTACTACTACATCAGGCATAAAAATATTCTTTTATACTCTAGTATGATCACAGAGATAAAAGGAAAAGGATTAAATGTATTTTATGGTGACATGGATTCAAACCAATATCAACAGAAATATGCATGTGACACTATATTTCTGCTTTGACTAGTTTGTTATGTCAGGCAATATAGTTTATCAAAAAAAAAAAAAAAAAAAAAGGGAAAACAGGAATTCTGAAATGCAAGCTACTTCTGGGCAGCATATGGGCTAACTGCTATCTGTGGACAATTTGAATGAGTCAATAAAAGCTTGAACAGACTATGCTTACACATTAACAATTATTTTTACAGGAAAACTGAAACTGCACTGGAAACGATTCCTAAACATTTTTTTGAAATGCAGGACTTGTCAATTGTCTATTTGAATATTGGATAATGTAGAAACAGTTACAGTGGCAGACAAAAAAAAAAAAAGTGAATCACTTGTGGATTTTGCAAATAATGTGTTTTGCACTGCTTGTGGGTTGCAGAAATGTTTGAAATGCATTTGTTAGATGGGATATATATCTCTGTGAATGCAAAACATATACTACTATGTGTTTTGCATTCACAGGTTAAAGGTGATGCAGTTTTTTTGTCCGCCACTGTATGTCCTGCCTCCAATTTCAAATGATGACTATCATTTGCAATCATGACAACCAAACATTCACTTTATTGCACACTTTACACTTTATTTATGTGTACAAACTGAAAAGCAAAATAATTCCTGAATATTTTGTTGTTTCTCCTCGAGCTGCAATTACAGCCTTGCAATGATCTATCTGGCAAGAATTAATCAACTTCTGGATATACGGTTGCCCAATTTCATGGTACCATACCCTTACAATGCTCTCCTGCAGCTGAATCTTACTTGTTGGCTTCTTCTGAGCAATTTTAGATGACATTATGTACTGGCAATTTTCAATAGGGTTCAAATCTGAATTATTTCCTGGCCAGTCCAACACTGTAATGCCAGCATTTCTGAGGTATGATTGCACCTTAAGGGAGAAAAACAAGGGAAAACATGAAATATCTGAAGATGTAGCTTCTTTATAGTGCATAGTAACTCAAGAAAAACTGCACCATTATTCATAAAACAGTGTCTTAGCGATGTCTCACATAAAAAAAAAAAAATTTAGAGCATAATTCGTTTAAAAGCAGTACTCTTGAAAGCGACTCATGGATAACAAAATGTTGTTTTACTGTGAGTTTGTTTTTGCGCTAAAGGAGATTATGAGGCATCAGTATATTTTGTACTGCCTGCTGTGCTGAATAAAAAACTTCAGGAAGAGCAACCAACCTTTGCTTAGGAATGAATAACTTGGCCACAGTGTGAAGAAAGCCCATAAAAATTCCTTCAATCTTGAGAGGATCGAAACCAGGCAGGCCTTTTCCAGAAAACCACTGTTCGAAAAACAGTGATTGTAACTACTGTGCTGGCCCTTACTGTGAACCTGTAAGGCAGCACAGTAAGGGCCTATTTCGAATTCATAAGATCGCAGTATTAAGTGTAAGTTTGCTGGCCATCAAACATTCAGGACACGACAGTCCTCAATTTAGTAATTACGACTGTTCTCCAAACCCAGATCTTCAATGAAACTTTTGAACTTTGAAAGCTTAAGGACAAAAACTATCCCATAGCACATAACTGCCTATATTAATACAGCTCTAAAGTATAAATACTTACTTTTCAATTAAATTATGGAGTGCCTTGAAGAGTAAAGTTCTACACTCATATGATAATCCATTTTCCCAAGAACCCTGCTCCGTATCACCTACAAACAAAATAAGAATATATTAGAATGTTTATACACCTATCAATATGAGCAAATACCAACTTAAAGACTACCTAATCTGATGTTCATGAAATGGATCTTTATTTAATATCACCCATTAACACGATGGTGGTATCCATATTGTAACAAAAACTGTGACAGGTCACCTGACAAGTTTAACTTTTTTTTTTAATTTTTGGAAAATATTTTTGATTTTATTGAATTCTGTTTAAATGATACCAATAATTTAGCATTTAACAGTTTCCAGTTTAAAAGACTATTAAGTGTGAAACATTTCACTCACACACGCACGATTATTATGTGTATAAATATTATTAAAAATAAAAAAAATATGGCTAAGGTAAAGAAAGCCCACACGAGAAGCATGCAAAAGTTCGATGAAATTTACCGGTAAAAGTACTTTTGCCGTAACGGCATTTGTATTGTTGCTAGCTCGGTAAACAGACCGTGAGTGTTATCGGTCTGGAGTAGAAGTTGAATCCCACGGGAGCTTGAAACCCTCTCGAAGTGGAGGGGGATAACCTAACCTTTTTTTTCTTTAGAAACACTAATTGAGTCACAAACAGTCATATTGGAAGTTCTGGCGCTGTAAACAATGTTCGTAACGTAGTTTCACCGGTAAACTTTTTTTGAAGTTTGCCGTGCTTCTTGTGTAGGCTTTTCTTTACCTTTACTTATTTTTTTCTTAATAAACAATTTATCCACTAGTCCACCAGTGATTCTAAAGAAAAAAGGTCAGGTTACCCCCTCCACTTCAGGAGGGTTTCAACCTCCCATGGGATTCAATTTCTACTCCTGACAGATAACACCCACTGTATGTTTACAGAGCGAACAACAATATAAATGCAGTTACGGCAAAGTACTTTCACCAGTAAATTTATTGAACTTTTGCATGCTTCTCATGTGGGCTTTCTTTACCTTCGTCAAAAAAATATATATATTTGATACTAACAGCCTATTACTATTTCCCATCTTTAGGTTAATTTCAAATTTGGCATGCTTTACAGTTAGCTATATTTTAAACCAGGTATTTTGCTTCCTGTAGTGTAGTGACCACCTGGAGAATATATCGGGTTTAGTGTTACTGTCTTAACTCTGTTACATTAATATATATTAATAAATCTCTCAAAAACAACTAGGTGCAGATGTTTATTGAGCCAGTGGGAGAAAAAAAACAAGTGACCAGAAAATTTAAACAAAAACAACATTGGTGTTTCTCCGGTACTACATCACTCTTCAAGCAAAATGCCAAATAGTTGCAAAGACAGTGGTGGGTCACCTGACAGGTTCTTATTTGCAATTTCTGTTGCAAAAAAATCACTTCAGAAAAAAAAAAAAACTGAAGTAAAAGATTGACTATATTTAAGTAGGTAAACATAATTTCATGTTTTTAATCATTGATTAACAGCTAACGTGACAATACTCTTTTCGAGGGTCCCCTGCATCTGGTTATCCACCACTACTACTGGGTTAAAAAAAAAGGAACCTCTGGCACTTAAATTCTTGTAATTTCTCATGTTAGTTTTGTTTATACAATTTTTTAACATACACTGTTGTGCCAATTAACTAAGTCATATGGAAATATCTGAGATTTTTTACGCCGTTTTTACTTTTCTAGTGTAATGTTCTTATTGAATTTATGAGCACCAGGCTACTGAATTAATAGCCTAGAAATTTGCTAATATTTCTGCAATTATTAAGTCATATAATATAATGGGGGAGGACTGAATAGTAAATATTAAAACAATCCTAATTCAGAGCTCAAAAACTAATAAACTATTAGTTTTTGAGGTATATTAAGGCAAGACACAGTCCCCACTCCCACACAAGAAAATGCCAGAATATTTGTATAGGGGGTTTTTGATTTAATATAAGTGAGGTTCAATGTAAATCTTCACTTGTTAGCTCACATTATTACTTATGGGAGCCAGACTCAGCATTTTAAAAATACATAATCCATCAACCAGTACAAATACAGCACTAATACAGGGGTAAAAAAACAAAAAAAAAAAAAAAAAAAAAACCAATAATAATAATTTAAAGACTCAAACAACCATAAAGTTTCATAAATGCTAAGAATACAATTTACATAAAAAAAAAAAATATATATCACCCACCTCAAAGAACATGAACAATCATAAATACTATATTTCATAACTTAGGAGAACTGTATCAGCTTCAGATTCACCAAAATTTATGATGGATATCAAGATAGAGATTAAACATAGTATAATCAATAAATGACATTTTAAATTAAGAATCTCTATACCACATGTGAAGATTTCTGCTAAATGCAAAAACTGACACCTGAGAGGTGTCAACTAATACGCAAAACCAAGCTGTTAAATTTAAAATCAAGTTCTGACTGCAGTTCCATAAAAATTTCTTTCATTTTATTTTTTTCTCTTAGTAGGCCTCATGTTCACTTATGGGTGATGAAGGATATCAGTTATGTATGAACAAAGAATGAAAAATTTCAATAACCAATTGATATTTCAAACAAATATTAGTAGGAAGTAATAAAATGAATTGTTTTAGTATTAATATGTACAGATATAATAATGTTACAGTTCTTCTTTAACCCAGCAATAGATGTCCAGAACCTCTCAGGTGGCTTGCGAGAAAAAAAGGTTACCCCCCCCTCATTTTGGTTACCTTCCTAAATATATATCTAGTTTTACTCAGGTTGTTTTTGAAGTGATATTTTATGTTTTTTGCATAGTGAAAGAACCAGACAGGCGCCACTCCAATTTTCCATACAATTGCTATTCTAGTTCGTCCATTTCCTAGATGTAAAGCAGTTTTATTAGTTTAATCCATTTCCTACAAGTGGCATTACTATTTTAATTCATTTCCTACAAGTAACAACAAATAAAACCCAATAGATTGATTGAAACAGTCTGTGCCATTCTAGTTCAAGGAAATGCAACAGTTGCGATGACCTGTAAACTAAACTCTTTCCCAGAATAATTACCTGAAATCACATGGTCAGAGAAACACATGCGAATTGTGGAAAGGTTCAATATTTTTCTGAAAATCATTCTTATTATTTTTGCGAAGAGCAAATTGGTTGATGGAAAAATGTAAAGTCAGATTCTAATAACTTCACATTTCATTTATTACATAAACAGTTTTTATTCATTCATTTCATAAAATATATATCATCCAAACAGAATACATAGTGGAAAGAAACCGTCAAGCATTTTTTTCCTGACAAGTAAACAAGGCAGAAATAAACCATTACAGTTATATTTTATAACTGTAATGGTTTTTCTTAATTTTAAGCAGAGCTAATAAAAGTTGGTACATATTTCGTATCCATAAGATTGATATTTTGCTTTTTTAGCCATTGTCTGTACTGGAAAAAGAAGACTATTGATTTCATGTTTATATTTTTTAAAAATAATGTGCAAAAAACAGTTTTTAAAATTTTAATTTTCTTATTAAAAAATAAACATTTATATACAATAAAACAGTTTTGACACTGAAATCAATTAATAAAATATGATATATTGGTATATATATATATATTTAAAAAAATCCAAAAACTTTTCCATAAATAAAAAACAAAGTTGGTCACCTGACAGGGGTAGCACAACCCCATACTGCATCAAACTGGCGTGGGACCACTGCTGAGTTAATGTGCTTCTTTAAAGTACTATTTGATTCCACACAGATCTAGACTGATCGATGAATTTACACGTTTTACAGTAATAACTATAATTAAGGAAACACTGAATAATAATAATATTTTAAAGAAAAAAGGTCTTGAAAAAATTACATAACTGCAAGATTGCTGTTTGTTATATGCATTTATCTGAAATTTCAACTTTTACTTCCTTTAATTGTAGTGATTGGTTCAAGAATTATCCAACTCTGCCAGCAATTCACTTTCACTGGCCACATTTAGCAGGGCACAGATCTCCTGCTCCCTTTGTTAGGGCTGCACTGTAGCAGTATTCTGAGAGGGAGCAAGAGAGTCACAGTCCAGTGATGTGGCAGGTCTGGTCAGGTGCATGGTGAAAATCTGATTTTGAGCAACAGATGTAAACCAATTCCACATGGAATTATTGAAACTGCTACTGAAATGTATACATATTAGATATAACACATGCAGATGGCTGAAAGGAAGTTATATATCCATCATAGGTAAACACCTATAACAGAGAAGCATAAGAATTGCATCATTTAAAAGAGAATTTATTTTGGAAAGTCTGTGCTGGTTGTCATGTAATGGCCAGAGGCGTGGCAGGTCTGGTACAGTTAATGGCAAAAAAATCTTTCAAGTACTTATGCATCCACCTTAGGTAGAGTAAATACCTATAACAGAATGAGAATTACATCATGGCACCATTTTTCAAATGGTGCCATTATGTAATTTTGTAATTCAGCCAGCACAGACGAATAACAGACTGCAGTTTGTAGAGCCAATTTATTTCGGAAGGTTTTTTGGAATTTATTTTCAAGGAGCAGGAGATTCATCACATGGACATTATGGATGTACACATTACTAGCAGATCCTTTTCAGTGGAAGAGGGTCACATGCCACTATAACAGTAAATGATGTATGAGAGATGCATGTAGTAACAAATGACTAGAGGTCTTCATTCTGCATTTCACATGGTTATTTCTGTATTTAATAAATTATGTTTGTGCACAAATCAGTGTGGTTCATAAAGAGAAAAGAAATTAGAAAAAATAAATATTTTTTTACACGGGTCTTTATGATGAAAGTATTCAAGTGCTCCAGAGAAGCCTGGAGCACTTCTAATAGTCCAGTATAAAGTGAAATTTGGTGTACTATAGTCCACTCATGGGAAAGGGAATGGCAGAAGAAAACAATATATATAAAAAAATTAAATAAATAAATTAGTTCACATTACAAGGTTTGTTCAAAAAGTTTGGTGAATACTGCAAAAAATTTATTCTATTCAATGATAAATGCTTACACTATTAATATTTTTCAATATAAACTTCTGCAACCATCCATTTTTCTCATCGTGATTGCCGTTGATTTAAACATTTAAGAAATCTTTATTTTTGTGAATGCTTTTAGGTAGTCCAATTGTGTCTGATTGGATTTCTTGAATCAAGTGAAATCATTTTCCTTTCATGCCTTGTTTTAATTTTGGGAATAGCCAAAAGTTGCATGGAGCAAAATCAGAGGTATAAGGTGGATGTGACACAATGGAAATGTTTTTGTTGGTCACAGATGGTGAGTGAGTATGGCCAGCGTGCAATGTTATGGTAAAGGGGCCAACCATTTTAATATTTTTGGATCATAATTTTGAAACATCTTCGTAATAGGCTACAATAACACTAAATCAACTTGTGGAACAAATTCTGATTTACACCATCCCCTTATTGTCAAAATATGCAATCAGCATGTCTTTTTTAGCCTTAGTGATGTTTTGCTTTTGGAGATTTGTCCCTTCGTTTCTGGGCCATATCTGCACAACCAAGACTCATCACGGGCTTTAATTTTTGACAGCGAGATTATGATTATACACTAGCTGATCTGAAAGCCTCTTAGAGAGTTACCAATAGGTTTGGTTTGGTGGACTATATAGCAGCCAGCCTGCAAACACCGTTTTAGAGCTGTACCCTAGAAATGTAAGGAAGATGGGATCTTGCCATGATGTCCATCATATTTTCAAAAGGCATCAATCGTTTTCCATCACTTCAAGCCTCCACTAAGCAAAGTGGTGGTATTGCACCAGTTGACGAGAGTCAAGTACCACCTAGTATTGCCTGGTAACACAGTGGGTTGGCACTCCTCAGCCCATGCTAGGTGTGTTACGTATTTTGTAGCATTTTAAAAAGAACAATTTTACTGAACAGCAAATTTGCATCAAATAGTGTTTCAAATTAGGAAAAAGTCCAACAGATTTGGTTTTGTATGGGTTTTACTGGTAAGTGACAAAGGCTATAATCAAAAAGTTGATTATGATACTTTTTTCCAAAACAAAAAATGAGACAGAAACCAAAAAGTACTATGGTTCTACAATGACTGCAATTCTGTTTGAAAAAGTGGTTGTAAACACAGGTTCTTGGGCATTGGCACTTCATTGTGAAAATGCTCCTCCACACTCCCACGCTTTACATCCAACAATACTCACTGGATTTGGCTTCCCCCACAAGCTTAAAGCCCCTAGGAAAAGATACAGATATTACCAATCCTAAAAGAGGCCTATCAGGAATATTTCCAGGATCATCAAAATCAATGCATACAATGTAAAGGATACATCCAACTGAACAGCTGTGAGGCTTCACCATTACACGAATATTAGTTTAATCCCAAACCTTTTGATTGCACTTCATAAACAAAATGCCGATGGCATCCTCACTTGTTTTCAGACAACACATACATATGGACATCAATTTAAACTCGAAAAGGATGATTGCAGGACAGATATCCAGGAAGTTGTTTCAGCCAGTTAGTGACTGATTGTTGATATATTCCTCCACCTAGCATTGTGGAAGTGTGTAGTTTGAATAAATTTAAAGGATTGTAAAAATGATTGTTGTTGTTGTTGTTTAAGAGCTATTGGCGCAAGAGCAGCTTAGGCTATAATGCGCCTAATCTAGGTTAGAGTTTCATATTTCGACATTTTTTATTATGTTGTTCAGATGGGAAGCCAAGATTTTATTTTATAATTACGTAACTTTTTGTAAATGTTACACTATTTATTTTTATATGTTTTGGTAGTATCCGATTAACTTAAGGAAAAAGAAAACGTCGGTAATATTTGGCCGGTTATCTAAAATTGTTTTGAGCGTTAGGTTGTTTTGTGCGTTCGTGGTTATTTGAAAGGCTTTTATACGTTCTGAAGTAAATCTTGGACAGTTCACCATGAAGTGATGTACAGTGAGTGGAACTTGACAGTTTTGGCACTGAGGAGGGTCTTCACCTCTGAGTATGTAAGAATGGGTCATATGGGTATGCCCAATTTGCAATCGAGCAAGGATCAATTCTTCGTGTCTGTTGGATCGGCAACTGGTAGTCCATGGTCGGAGTGTTTGTTTAATTACACAAAGTTTGTTGTTACTTTGATCTTTCCAATGTTGTTGCTATTGTTTTAAACTGCTTTGGTGGATTAACGACTTGTAATCGGTATATGGTATTGAGCGGAAGGCATAGTAAGAGGTAGCAGCTTCTCTTGCTGCTTTATCTGCTCTTTCATTCCCAGTTATTCCTGTGTGGCCTGGAATCCAACAGAAACTGATCTTGTGATTATTTTGCAATAGCTTAGATACTGAATATTGTACCTGTTGTAAAACTGGGTGTGCTTTAGTATTGGCATTCTGTAAAGCAATGACAGAGCTAAGCGAGTCAGTGAAAATTATGCTGTCTGCTATCTGTTCATGTTTAATTTTGTTTACGGCCATCAAAATGGCTTGTAATTCTGCTGTAAAGATGCTGCATTCTTTTGGAAGTTGTTGGATGAGAGTACAGTCTTCAGAGTGAATCGCAGCTCCTACACAAGTTTCTGTTTTTGAGCCATCTGTGTATATGAAAGTGTAATGTTCATATTTTTCTTTGTATGCTGCATATAGTTGCTGGTAGTGTGTTCTCGGGAGATTTGTTTTCCCCCAAGATTGGAAATGCAGGTCACACACAGGTTGAATTATAATCCATGGTGGAATGATGTGTGTAGTCGTGGTAGCTATGTTATCATAATTAAGCTCTCGGCATAACAGTAAATCTTTTAGACGGATGTTGGAAGGGCGGTTTATTCGTGGATGGGCTTGGTATACGTTTTCAAAGTACGATGAAAACAGAACCTCTCTATTTGGATGATCGGTGATGGATTTTATCTTTACAGCATAGTGTAATAATAAGTTCTGTCGTCTAAGTTGTAGTGAAGGTTCATGGGCTTCTGCATATAGGCTTTGTACAGGTGAAGTGCGAAAAGCTCCAAGTGCTATACGGAGTGCACTGTGCTGTATGGGATCTAACCATTTCAGTGCACTTGGTCTTGCGGAGTCGTAAACTGGTGCTCCATAGTCCAGCTTGGAACGCACTATTGCTCGATAAAGTTTGAGTAGTGTATGTCGATCTGCACCCCAAGTTGTTGCGGAGAGAACTTTGAGTAGATTTAGCTTCTTGATGCAAGAATGTCTTAGTTGCTTAATATGTTCAAGGAATGTCAGTTTTTTATCTAAGAGAAGTCCTAAGAATCTTATGTTTGGTACAACTGGGATCACATATCCATCTAGTTTAAGTTCAGGATCAGGGTGTAGGTTTCGTTTCCTACAGAAGTGTATACATGCAGTTTTCTGTGTGGAAAACTGGAAGCCATTTGTTTGTGCCCATTGACTTATTTTATTTATTGCTCCCTGTAACTGCCGTTCTATTGTTCACATATTCTGAGAGTGATAGGACATACTGAAATCATCAACGTATAAAGCGGTATCAACAGGTTTTGGTATATGCTCAGTTATGGAGTTTATTTTGATAGCAAAGAGGGTTGTGCTAAGCACGGACCCCTGAGGTACACCCTCTTCTTGGGTGAAAACTTTTGAAAGAGTATTCTGCAATCTAACTTGAAATGACCTGTGGAGTAAGAAATTTTGAATATATTTAGGAAGATGTCCACGTAATCCAAGGTGGTATAGGTTTTGAATAATTCCATAACGCCACGCAGTATCGTAAGCTTTTTCTATGTCAAAACATATCATTACGTGGTGCTCTTTTCGGATAAAGGCATTCCGCACAGTGTTTTCTAATTTGACCAGTAAATCTAGTGTTGAATGATTTTTTCGGAAACCATGCTGTGCTGGATTGAGAAGGTTATTTCTGTTCAAAAACCATGTTAGACGAGCATTGATAATTTTCTCCATAACTTTTCCCAGGCAACTGGTTAGAGCAATTGGACGGTAGTTGCGTGGGTCAGAGAGGTCTTTCCCCGATTTTGGGAAAGCAAGAATTATTGCATGACGCCAACTGTCTGGAAATTGGTTTTCTAGAAAGATTCTGTTATATAGTTCTAGTAATGCCAATTGGGATTGATCATCAAGTTGTTTTAACATCATATAGTGGATTTGGTCTGGACCTACAGCACTTTGCTTTGTCTGGGATAGAGCGTGTTTCAATTCGTAGAATGTTAAGGGTAGGTTGTACTCTTCATTATTTCTTGTGGAAAAATTCAGTTTATGTCTTTCCATTCTTGCCTTGTATATTTGAAAACTGTGAGTATATGAAGTGGTCGCTGATATTCTGGCGAAGGTTTCGCCCAGTGCATTGGCTATTTCTGACGGCTCTGCAGTGACTTGTCCATTCCAGTTTAGGATCGGAGTTGGAGTAATCGGGTATCTGCCACTCATTTTGTTAATTTTATTCCAGACAGTTTTAGATGGTGTAGAACTTGTTAATGTAGATGCAAATTTTATCCTGGATTCTTTCCTACTGGCCCGCCTAATATATCTGGCTCTTGCCCGTGCCTTCTTGAACAATATGAGGTTCTCTAAAGTTGGATATCTGCGAAAAGTATTCCAGGTTTTGTTTCGCTCTTTCTTAGTCTGCGCACATTCTGCATTCCACCATGATTTTGGATGTGTTGGAAAGTGAGACGATGTTTTTGGGATAGAGTGTTCAGCAGCTTGAATTATTTTATTTGTTATATATTGTACTGCTTCATCTAACGGTTTTTGCTTGATAGTATCAACATTTAGTTTTGCTAATGATTTATAAGTTTCCCAATCTGCTTCATTTATTTTCCATCTGGGAGTTTTGCGTGACTTGCATGTGGTTCCTAATGCCATGGTGATGATTATTGGATAGTGATCACTGCTGAGAGGATCACTGTGCACTGACCAATCAAGTATTGGAAATAGTATTGGAGAACATATAGACAGGTCTATGGCTGTAGTATTTCCTGATGGAAGATGTGTATAAGTATGTGTGCCGTCGTTCAACAAAGTTAAATCATTCTCGTCTATCCATTTTTCAATTTGTTTTCCTCTCCGATCTGTGGTTGTGTTACCCCACACAGGGCTATGCCCATTGATGTCGCCTAGTATACAGAAGGGGGTTGGTACCTGCCTTACAATGTCTTCTAAGTCCTGTTGTAATAAATTTTGGTTTGGTGGAACATAAATTGTTATTACTGTTATGAGGGATCTAGTGGCTATGCGTACTGCAATCGCTTCAAGGGTTGTGTTTAGCGGGACAATCTGGGACGGAATGAGAGAATTTATTAGTATTGCCACACCACCATGGGTTGTGCCACCTGTTACTCTGTCCTTTCGATATGCTGTATAGTTCTTTATTAAGGTAGAGTCTTGAGGTCTGAGGTAGGTTTCTTGTAAGCAAAGACATAATGGTGCATACTGTGTAATCAGATCATATATATCACCTATGTTAGTGCGGAGTCCTCTACAATTCCACTGGATTATGGGTTTCATTATTTTGTTTTGGAGAGGTTTTCGGTCTGTTTCCTAGATGCTGTTTTAAGTCTTTCACATGTTGGTTTTTCCTTTTTCGGGAAATATGGTTTTCCGGTGTCCATATCGTCTTCCGCGAAAATCTCTAATACTGATTCATCTGCTTGGTTGGTTGCTTCTGTCTCCATTTGTTCGGTTGCCTTCTGACTTATGACATTACGTTTTCCTTGAGGGGCTTTCGATTCTGAGTGTTTTTTATCGGGAGGCACGGAAAGTGGTGTGTTGGTGAGTTTCTCTTGATGTTTTGGCTGGGAAATTGTGAGTAGTGCTCGTGCCCAGTCTGAGATAGATTTCTTTGGACGGATTGTAAAATCTGTTTGGGTTTCTATTGTACGATGATTCGTTATGACCTGCGCGTAGGAAGGTCTGTTTAAGATAGTCGGGTGTATAGTTCTCTTAGCTTCTTGGTATGTGACAGAATGTTCCACTTTATACCGCTGAATCTGTTTTTCTCTTTTCCAATATTCACAATTCTTGGAATAGGCAGAATGGTCTCCCTTGCAGTTTGGACATTTCGGTTTCTCGGATGAACAGTTCTGATTGCTGTGCTCCTGGGACCTGCAGTTGGAACAGATAGCTACACCACGGCATGCCATTTGTGAATGACCATACTTTTGGCATTTAAAGCAGCGGAGAGGATTTGGAATGTATGGTCTGATGTTACAATTTAGATATCCGGCCTTCACAGATGTAGGTGGTTTAGGAGTGTTGAACGTCAGTATGATAGTTCTGGTTGGGATAAGTGTCCCATCTCTTGTAATTTTAATCCTTCTCACAGCTATAACGCCTTGATTTTCAAGTTCATTTTTAATTTCTTCTTCGGAGACGCTGATAAGGTCCCATTCAGAAATTACTCCTTTCGATGTATTTAGCGTATTATGGGGAGAGACCTTTACTGGGATCCCACCAAATGTTTTTATTTGAAGCAGTCTTTCTGCGTGTTTGGCATTTGCTGTCTCGACTAGAATGTCGCCTGATTTTAGTCGCTTAACATTTTTTGGTGTTCCAGCCACACTTTCTAAACATTTCTGGATGACGAATGGCGACAATTTTCCTAATGGCTGTTCTGTCGTAGAATTAAAGACAATAAAGGTAGGTGCATTAAGTGATGTTATTTCCTTTTTTTGCCTTTTGGTTGCAATAGTCACATTGTCCTCATTTTTCCGACTCAAAGGAGTCGGATCTTTGGGATTCGTGGTAATGTTTGAGTCATTCATGTTTGCTCCTTTTAGCCCTGGGAGTGAGAGCTTTTCCTCCCAGGTTTCCGGCCCCACCACGGGGAGGCAGGAGCGGTGCCACCTAGTGACCAAGCGGAAGTAGATTAGTGGTTAGTAAGACTAGAATATAAATAAAAGAAAGGTGACTTTCCTTTCTTAGGAACCTTTGCACTGATACTTTTCAGTAACTATATATATTTACAGAAGAGAATTAACTTTAAACTCTTGATATATCTAACACTCTTTCACTTTAGGAATCGCTTTATAATTGCACAGAAATCGCCTGATCACTAGAAACGCTTGGCACTCGGGGCCAGTAAAAATGAAGTGAGTAAGTTTGTTGCATCATTTTACTAATGCTAACTAGCTGAAAAATATTTGAATCCTAAGCATATTCTGCAAGAATCATCTTAACATGCAATTCATCAAATTCAGCTTCTTGTCTGTCTTCAAAACCTTATATAACCATTTCAGTGAAATATTTTATATTCATCTTTGTGGACAATAATAGACTCCTTTGCTTAGTATCCTAACTTGTTTCACTCGCGACCTCCTTTATTAAATATAAAGTTGACACAACCCCTCAAAGTAAACCCCGAGGCAGGATGACCAGATTTTTAGAGAATAAAAATGGCATTTATGAACTACTGTTTCCCCTTGATTTCGCGGACCTCAATTTCTCGGATTTCGGATTTTCAGGACAAAATTCCGGATAATCGAAATTCCACTATACCATCATTTCCGGACACTGACCATAATTCATGGGATATCCACCAGTTAGAACATACAGGGGCAGTATTGTTTTTGTTGTGATTGGCCGTGAGTGTGACGACAGTGCACTTTGTATCAACATTTATCCATTGTTAGTATTATTTCAAATAATTTTTGTGGCTTCAAAAACAAACAAGTGTTAAAAGAAAGAATGTACATTTGAACGTTGGTCAATCAGCTTGGGCTGATTAAAAAGCTTGAGTGTGCCTTGGTGGCCAGTGTTTATGAGCAGTTTGGAGTTAAAAAGATATTTATTAAAGATATCTGATATTTGCAAGGCCAAAGGAAAGCTCCAAAGCTTTGCATTTGCATTATTATATTATTGAAGGTATGGGTTACGTAAGTGACAGCAAGCACATGAAAGTAAGCAAAGGTAAAGATCTAGAAGAAGCTATTTACAAATCGTACATGCAGGAGAGATCATGTGGAGTGAATGTTACTGGTGTTACCTTACACAGTGCAGCTGATAAACTGGCTAAACATATGAGCATTAACAATTTAAAAGCTAGTGATGGGTGGCTGTGGTGTTTTAGATATCACCATGGCATGTGTAACAGGAAAGAGCATGGTGAAGCTGGGTCTGCTGTAACACATTCAGCTCAGCCTTTCGACTCCACCTCAACGAACTGATAAATAAAGAGGGCCTGGTCTTATCCCAGGTGTATAATGGAGACGAGACAAGGTTATTCTTGCGGTTTGTACCAAAAAATACTCAAGTCTTCAGATACGAAAACAAAACTCCTGGAAAGAAAGTAAGCAATCAATGTTTTTCAGCTTTAAACTGTGCAAGTGCTAAAGACCTCCATCGCCTGAAGCTGGCTGTCATGGGCAAATAGGTGTCTCCGTAGCCAGGTGGGAAGGAGCAGCACTGCGTAGCACACGCTTCTTGATTAGACCGGGGTTCAAGCCTGTCACCACCAAATACGGAGGATGCGGAAAGGTCAAGGGAATGACCACCGCATATTCCCGGAGCAATATGGCCTTAGTTGCCAATGCTCCTAAAAACCAAACAACAACATGGGCAAATCAACACGTCCACGTGTTTTTGAAATTACATGATGCAGTTGCCTGTTATCTACTACCATTCAAAGAAGGCATGGTTCAACGCCAGCATATTTTCTGACTGGTTTTTCAAGCATTTTGTCCCTGAAACATATGCTGAATCAGCAGGAGGTCTTAAAGGTGGCTCCCATGATTTAAAGGCTTTTCTTTTATTACATAATACTCCTGCTCACCCAGTTGCTGAGAAATTAGTCAGCAGTGATGGCAAGATCCATACCGTGTTTTTCTCTCTCCTAATACAACTCATGGATCAAGGAGTCATAGTTTTTTGCATGAGGCTCTACAGTGACGGTACCTGAACGAAGTTTTGGCCATCATTGAGGAGGAAGAAGACTTAACTGAAGACACAAGAGGCCAGCATACTCTGAAAAACATTAAAAAAATTATAACATCGTCAACAATTTACAACATTGCCGACTCTTTGGAATAATGTAAAAACCACCACACTGGCTCATAGTTGGAAGAAGTTGCTTTTGATAGTGATCCTGACATTGATTTTGAAGGGTTTGAGCCTGCCGACTTCCACCAAATGCTATGCCATGTGGGAGAGAGAGAGAGAGATGTTACAGTGGAGGACTTAACTGACTGGCTAGAGGAAAGTGATGTAGATCCGAGCTACCAGATCTTGACATCAGAGGAAGAAATTCTTAACAAACCAAAAAGTACAGCAGTATGAGGTACTTGATCTTGTCATTCAATATGTCGGCCTCTCAGACAACAGTGAAATCCAGCCTCACTACCACCATTTACATATCTTAAGTGAGGCTGTCATATGGGAGGTAAACAGATGAAGCTGAGCATATTCTCCAAACCTGTTGCTGCTCCTGCCCCATCTTTGTCCCAGCCTGCCTCATCATCATAGCAGGCCACTTCTGTGGAGCTAGGGAGCTCCACTAACACAGAATAAATTATTCTGAGTCCCACTATACGATCACGGTACAACAAACTCAGTTCTACCTCTATCAAGGTAAGAGAAAATAGTTTTTGATTTTTGTTATGTTACATTATTTATAAGTAATGTATGTGCACTATGCGTACACTACCTATTATATTAATCATGTTTACTATGGGTACTATACAGTTAGTTTTGTTAAATACTCATTCGGAAAAGTTGGACTTCCGGGTTTTTCAGAAAACCCTTTCTCCCTATTAGTCCGCAAAATCGAGGGTTATCAACATGTAGTAGAAAATTATATTCGATTACTGAAAAAAGAATAAAAAAATTGTTTCCTTTTTAATTTACACATTAAAATTATTGTTCAATATTTAAATTGAATACTGCAAAAACAACAAATCAAATTCTTATTCTTAAATTAAAATTACAAAACAATAAAAAATTAATAATTACAAAACAATTAATCAGAAGGATGAGCCTGGACAACTGATAATATCTGATCCATATCTGGCTCAATATTTGAAATTGCTAATCTCATATCATCTTCTGAATCAAGTCTGGAACACTGTTTTGTTTTTATAGCTGTTAATTTTGAGAAGCCAACCACATATAAATATGTAGACCCCAAAAGGTAGCAATGTTCGTATTGCCATTTTCGATAATTCTGAATACTCATCTCGAAGAGTAAGTCAAAATTTTTCACAAGTTGTATTCTTGAAATGAGCATGCAATACTTCGTCACACAACAGGTCAATCAGATCTTTCTTTTGCTGAATGGTAATTTTGGAGCATGAAGAAATTTCAAAAGCAAAGGGATCAAGAAACCAATACAACTTTTTTTCTGGAGATACATTAAACCGTTTGGAAAAATTCTTAATCAGCATTGTTAGGTGGGTGGCAATGATATCCCTAAATTGTAAAATGTCAATATTATTGCTATTAAAAAAATCAGACATGGGAACATTTCAGTATTATTATGCTCCAATTCAGTTTTCCAAAGATTAAGTTTCTTTTTGAAAGTTTCTATTTTATCAGTGAGTATTAATATATTTGTTCTCTGTTCTTGAAGATAAATTTAAATCATTAAGTTTTTCAAATATATCAACAAATAATCAAGTTTTCCAAGCCATTTTTGATTTGTAAACAATTAAGCAAGGTTTTGATTTGTATTTGATAAAAACTTCATGTTTGAGGTCAAAAAGAAGCCATAACACTTTGCCAGTGGACAAACACCTCACTTTCGTATATGAAAGAAGCATTTCATAAGCAGATCCCATTTCATTACAACATATAGTGAAAAGTCTGCTATTTCAGCTTCTACTTTTAATAAAGTTGATCACACATACTGCATCTTTCAAAACTTTGTGCAAATCAGTTTGCATTTCCTTCGCTGCTAATGCTTCCCTATGTATAATGCAACGATTAAAAACTATATTTGGAGAAATTTCCTTTACTTTGCCTTTTACACCTTTATTTACTCCTGTTAATGTAGCTGCATCATCAGTACAAATAACAACACAGTTGTTCAAAGTTATATTATTTGTTTGAAAGAAAATATTTATAACATCAAAAATCTTGCCTGTCGTTCTTCCTTCCAAAGATTTGCAATATAGGAAAGCCTCCAAAATATTTCTCTCGTAGCAGTATCTGACATATACAATAAGTCGAGCAAGGTTTGAAATATCTGTGGATTCATCTAACTGTATTGCAGAAATTGGACTTTCTCTCAATCGATTTAATAAATAGAATTTTATGTTGTTTGTGGTAACTGCAATATGCCAAGAGACTGTGTCTCTAGATAGAGGAATGGTTTTTAAATCATTGCTGTACTTTTCACCATGTATAATTGAAATAACTTTTATTGAAGCAGGTAGAACAAGAAATTCGGCAATAATATGCAATTTCAAATTTTTTCCTATTAAATATTAAATTCCAATGATGCTCTTAAAGCTTTACAAAGAACGGCCGTATGTTCCTTCATGAAAGATTTCTGACCTTGTATGGCGTCAGCGTGTCTTTTGAAAAAGGACTGTTTTTTCATTAGTTCTGGATGTTTTGTATGTAAGTGTCTTTTTAATAGGTTTCATGCAGTTTTTCGTAACATATTACGCATACAGGACATTATTCATCATCATCAATAACACTGTAAGTGAAGCCATAAATTCCTCTTGATATTATCTATTTTTTTTCATTCCTTTTTATTTGGAATATGATAGGTCTCTGTCCAAAAATTGTTGGTTGCACTACACTTAAAATAATGTTGTGTCCAAATTTTTACATGATTTATTTCATACCTTATTAGCCTCTGAAGTACCTGTAGCAACACTGTCGTCACTCCTCGACCATTTTGTTCTGATTAGCACAGAATTACGAAGCAGAATAAAGCATGCAGGAAACACACTTGTTATATATATTTACTGTTACCGCATATTCACACCTCTGGCCTTTAGGCAATTTGAGAATTTGTGCTGTAGTAAGCACAAATTAAGAACTAAAGGGATTACCATAGAGGGATAAATTGACTAGTACTGAGAAGTATTAATACATACCGAAAAGTTGAACTAGTGTTCATCAGTATCTCAGACTTAGTTTGAGTAGTAAGGTCTCTATACCTACAGCATTGTAAAAGTAATTTTAATAACAAGTTTTTAGCTTTTATGTACACAAAAAATAAATTTATTTAAAAATTGCCACGACCCCTTTAATTTATCCTGCAACCCCAAGAGGGGTCGCATCCCACAGTTTGCACACCACTGTCCTAACCCACTCCAATGGTCTAGGCCTCAGGCCATCTTTTATGTCTCTATGTCGCCTTTTGAATAGGAATACTGTAAGATTGATAATTACCATGTAATGTTTCCATCACATTCTCACACACCTGTCTCCCAATCAACTCTATTAAAAAAAAATATTTTATTACTGAATAGCTTTTATTATTTGCAAAATTACTGGTCTTTGATAGAAATGACTTTTTCAACAAACTAAAAATAAACTGAATTCCATATTTTCCCAATGATAAGACACCCATGTTTTAGAAGGCAAATTAAAAAAAAATTAATGCATATATTTGAAACATAGATTCACAAGTGCTTACTAAACAAAATGACAGTATAGAGCTAGATTTCATTCATTGCAGAATGCTGGAAGGACATTGCTTGGAGTCTATCTTGTTTGTCAGTAAATCCCAGTAATTTTTACCACGAATCCAATACAACCAATGAGTGAAGTGACCAACAATTTCACACCTGTGAAATTGTTGGTCACTTCACTTGTCCCTTTCATGTTAAATAATTATTTGGTGCCTCCATCCAGTTAGTCCACTCCTTGCACATGAATGATTTGAAGAGTTTGTTAACTGGGATATAGCTAACTTTGTATTTAATTAAAAAACTGCCCTTTTCGTTGCTGCCTGGATGGACATTTTGACTGTAATCTCCCTCTCCTCTCATCATTTGCCGAAGGGGGGGGGAGAGGGAGGGAGGGGAAAGGAAGGGAGGGGGAGGGGGAGAGAGAGAGAGAGCACTTGAATGAAAGAAAAATAACAAAAATAACAAATAAGTAAATGGCTCTTCTTGTTATATAAAATTTTATTTATTCTAATTATCACAAGTATTCTACCACCACATCAGGAATTTGTATATCTTAATATATATGTATTATAAAAAAAAGTATACTCAATGGGAGAGAAAAGCATATAACAGGATACAATAACAAGAACTATTATATTTAGTTTTTAAAAATGTACACGCAAAAAAGTGAAATTGGTGTTAAATTAATCTCACCTGTCAGCTCTTGGCTAACCAATCCTGTAAGATCAGGCTCCTCTCCATACCAGAACAGCCACAGTTCCTTATTACATGCAAGTTGATTGTCCTGTAAAGAACCATGATGATGTTCTGATCCATTCCGTGATGCAACATGCCTCCACACACAAAGGAGATCTGCTGCCAGGCACTTGCTAAATGATGATAGAACTGGATCATCAAGAGGATCTACACAAAATGTGCTTCCTACTGATAACCTCCGCCATTTGATTCCATAAAGGTCTGCCTAAAAGATATAATGTGCAAACTTCTTTAAAACACTGCACAATACACGGCTTATCCCCACCCTCAAAATAATAAAAATAAAATAACCATCAATTTCTTTCATGTAATTATGCAATCCATTATTAAATTTAAACTTCCAAATTCCACAAGTGTAGGTAGGAGTTTACTTGACAATCAATCACACTTTGAATAAAAGTAAATTGAACATAAATATAATTTTTTGAGACACCTAGTTTACAATTATCTACAAGCAATTTAAATTTATGCTTTCTTTTGTATGTACTGTGACTGAGTGAAAAAATTTCCTCCGAATTTAGTTTACTAACACCTTTCAATCTCTTAAACATCTCAATCAGGTTTCCCTTCAAATACCTGCTTTCCAAACACAGCAGCTTATAAAACCAGTTTCTCTCTCTTGATAAGAATATCCCTTTGTGGCCTTAACCTATCCTGATGCTCTTCTCCGTACTTTTTCCAAGACCTATTAGTACAGATAAGTCCAATCCAGGAAGTAGGAGTCTAAACCAGTGGCATGCAAACTTATTTCGCTCACAACCCCCTTTATTAAATATAAAATTGACGTGACCCCTCAATGTAAACCCCGAGGGAGGATGATAAGATTTTTAGAGAAGAAAAATGGCATTTCATAAATTGTAGTAGAAAATTTTATTTGAGTACTGAGAAAGGAATAAAAAAATTGTTTAATATTTTAATTGAATACAGCAAAAACAACAAATCAAATTCTTATTCTTCAGTTAAGATTACAAAACAATAAAAAATGAACAGTTACAAAACAAAACAATTAATTAAAAGGATGAGCCTGGAAAACCGATAATAATTGGTCCATATTTGGATGCAATATTTGAAACTGCTAATCTCATATCATCTTCTGGATCAAGTCTGGAACGCTGTTTTGTTTTTATAGCGGTTAATTTTGAGAAACAAATCTCATATAAATATGTATACCCAAAAGGTAGCTAGCTATCTTTGTATCACCATTTTCATAATTCTGGATACTCATCTCGAAGAGAAAGCCAAAATTTTTCACATGTAGTTTTGAAAAGAGCACATAATGGTTCATCAGACGACAGGTCGATAAGATCTTCCTTTTGCTCAATGGTAATTGCGGGACATGAAGAAATTTCAAAAGCAAAGGGATCATGAATCCAATACAACTTTTTATCTGGAGATACATTAAGTCATTTGGAAAAATTCTTAATTAACACTGTTAGGTGGGAGGCAATGATATCTCTAAATTGTAAAATGTCAATATTATTGCTATTAACAAAATGAGAAAAACATGGGAACATATTATTACCCACAAATTTAGTTTTCCAAAGGTTAAGTTTATTTTTGAAAGCTTGTGAGTATTAATATACGGTATTTGTTCCCTGTCCTTGAAGACTTAAATTTGAATCATTAAGTTTTTCAAATATATCAACAAGGTAGCTAAGTTTTCCAAGCCATTTTTGATTTGTAAACAATTGAGCAAGGTTCTGATCTGTATCGCATAAAAACAATAAGAGTTCATGTTTCACGCTAAAAATACGTCGCACTCGACAACCACCTCACTTTCATATATAAAACAGCACTTCATAAGCAGATCCCATTTCATAAAAGAAGCAGTGAAAAGTCTGCTATTTAAGCTTCTACTTCAAATTAAGTTTATGACACTTACTACATCTATCAAAACTTTGTGCAAATTAATTTGCATTTCCTTTGATACTAATGCTTCCCTATGTATAATTCAATGATTAAAAACTATATTCAAAGCAATTTCCTTTATGTTGCCTTTTAAACCTTTATTTAATGCAGCCGTCAGAACAAATCGCAACATAGTTGTTCCATGTTAGATTATTTGTTTGAAATGAAATTTTTATAACATCAAAAATCTTCTGGCCCGTCGTTCTTCCTTCCAAAGCTTTGCAAAATAGAAAATTCTCCAGAATATCCCCCCGTAGCAGTATCCAACATATACAATCAGTTGAGCAAGGTTTGAAATATCTGTGGATACATCTAACTGTATTGCAAAAATTGGACTTTCTCTCAATCGATTTAATAAATTGAATTTTAGGTTGTCTGATAACTAATACGCCGCGAGACTGTGTTTCTAGACAGAGGAATGGTTTTGAAATCATTGCTGTACTTTTCTCCATGCATAACTGAAATAATTTTTATTGTAGTGAGGAGAATGAACTGAATTATGAAGAAGAATAAAGCTTGTGTGCAACCCACTTGCTATGTATATTTACTGCTACCACACATTCGACCTCTGGCCTTTAGGCAATATGAGAATCTGTGCTGTAGGAAGTACGAATTAAGAGCTAAAGGGATTACCGTAAGGGATTAATTGAGTAGTATTTCTCAGCATTTGAGTAGTACTGAGAAGTCGCACTAGTAAGCTGATTTTTGTGTGTCTGTAGCCAGTGAGCAAATTAGGTGTATCCCCACAGTAGGCTTCATTTGTACCTCAGACTTAGTTCGAGTAGCAAGGTCTCTACAACTACAGTATTGAAAAAGTAATTTTAACAACAGGTTTTTAGCTTTTATGTACAGAAAAAATTAATTTATTTAAAAATTTCTGTGACCCCTCTGGGGGGTCACGCCCCACAGTTTGCTCACCATTGGTCTAAACCAAGAATCGTGATCACACTAAGTCAACTTTTCCTCAAACCTGAACAGTCCCAATAATACAGCAATAGTATAGTATAGTAAAGGGAATACCTCAATCAGTCTCCACCTACAGTCCCTGGAACCACAATAACACCACACCATCACAGATTATCCATCAAGGAAGAAACCACTATGCAATCCAACAGGCTTGTCATCTCTTTATTTAGATTGGCAAAGTTCCTACATATCACTGGCAGATCCCCCAACCCCATGAGTCATCTTAGCAGCTTGCCTATGCTGTCCAAAAAACTTCTTATAAGACTGTATAGTTACTCCAAAGTCCTTTTTGTAATCAACAACCTTGGGTTTTGTGGGACCCAAGTAGTATGTAACTCGATGATTACTGCTGAGAAGATGCAAGACTTTGCAGTTTAATAACAGTAGTAAACCTCAGATGCCATTTCTCAACATATCAAAATAATTTATCTGTATCAACACCATTATTGAATATCAGAAACAGCAGGGGGCCACGAACTAAACCCTGTGGGATCTAGTCATAATATTAGTTTATGATGGGCAGTAGCCATTTATAACTATTCGCTTGTTTCCTATCACTTTACCATCCCTTTATCGATACTAGTAACTTGCCCTTAATTCCACATCACTCCAATTTATATAACTATCATTCATGTAGAAATATATCAAAAGTTTTATTGAAATCTAAGTAAATGTCAAAGTTATTCCTTCTAACCATTCCTTTACTGACAATCTCATTAGATTAGCCAGATGTGATCAGCCTTTAACAAAACCAGGATTTGATGCACTTATAATTCCATATCTGTGTAATTAATTTTGTATTGCATCCATAACTAAGAATTTCCTAATCTTCCCTGGCACAGAAATCAAACTGACAAGTCTGCTGCCACTGTTGTTTGTAGTTATTATTATTATTATTATTAATAGCCATATGGTGCAAGGAAGCCTGAGGCTTATGCTGCACCAGGAAAAAAAACGAGTTCCCGAGTTACCCTGAGAGAGTCAAAAGTAGAAGGGAATCACCAAGAAAGAGAAGAATAATGATATCCAGCTCAGGACCCTGGGTGTGCCAAGCCCATACTCACCAGATGTGAGCCCCCGGGGTGTAGTTATTGACACATCAGCGCCGACCGGGCTAGCCGGGTCGGTAAAGTGCCTTCCTGGCAACTCAAAGGTCGCGGGTTCGAATCCCGCCTCGGGCTTGGATCAGAACAGAAAATGCAAAAACCTTGGGAGGTGCAATATGGCCACAGAAGCCGACGCGCCAACAACTAACAAAGAAAAAAAAAAAAAAAAAAGGCACATCAGCTTCTGTGGTTATAATGAACCTAATAATACGGCTTTGATGACGTTGCCTAAACCAAGTTTGCTAACATCTTTTACTGCTTCCTTCAATATTACTGGATTGATCCTGTCAACTGCTAGTCCTGTTCACCTTTAATCATAACAACTTTGTGTCTGGTCTCCTCTCAATTAAAAAAAGCATTCAGCTCCTAATTAGTATCACTGACAGGCCCAACTTTTAAAAACTTCCTCACATGCAAATGTGGATGCAAAATATTTAATCAGTTTATTAGCAACCAGTTCAAGGTCGCTGATACTGTTACTGCAGTTATAAAGTGCAACTTTTTCTGCTAACATGAACAAAGAAATCCTTGTTACTGTTCTTTGCACTCTTAGCTATGGTGTTATCATAATCTGCCATAGCACGCCTAACTCCCTGAGTAACTTTATTACAGACAATTTATAATTTAAAGGTCCAATGTACCTTTCTTCTCGGACACCAAAGTCACTGATTCTTTTGTTATCCATTTTAGCCTGTACCTTGAACAATACTTTTGTTATGGAATAAAGAGCTCAGAAGCTTCCAAAATAACTTCCATAAACATTTCCCATTTAGCAATTGTATTTATTCAATTACCATTTGGTCCCAATGAAAGGAGCTTATCCTTTAAGCAAGTGCAAAAAAAAATTCTAATAATGACAGGACCACTAAAGATTAAAGAAGTGGACCAATTATTAGAGGGAATGGGCAAAAAGAATGATTCTTTAAGGTAAAATAAATAAATTTTATCCACCATTTTGAATGCTGCTCTCAAAATCCCCCCCCCCCTCAAAATCAGTCCTTGGGGGTCTCTGATATACTGTGCCTGGTATACAAGGTTAAATGTCTAAGATGACTGTAATCCCCCCCCCACTTCTAAAAGCAAAAGTCCTTCACATCCTTTAAAGTAGTTATTTCTTTAAAGAGATACACCATCAATACACTGTAATCACTGCTTGTCAGTGGTTCCTTTATTTCAAGATTCTTACTGATAACCAAGTCAGAAATATAAAAATACATGACAGTATTTTCATATCATGCAAAACCCATTCCTAAGAAAAACAGGTTGGTTTGTTTGGTTTATTTGGTTTTTTTTTTTTAGGAGCATTAGCAACTAAGGCCATATTGCTCCGGGATGTGCGGTGGTCATTCCCTGACCTTTCCGCATCCTCCGTATTTAGTGGTGACGGTCTCGAACCCCGGTCTAATCAAGAAGCGTGTGCTACGCACTTCTGCTCCTTCCCACCTGGCTACGGAGGTGCCTAGAAAGAAAAACAGGTAGAGACATGAGTGATATTAAAAAAAAAAAAAAAAAAATTGCCTGTACAGTGATTGTTACTTGGCTGTGGGTTTTGCATGGACTGGAGACTAAAACTGCCCTACTCTATCATGCGCTGTTTGTGGTAAAATATAACTAACAAGCTATGGCTCCAGCCAAGTTAAATTGACACTTCACTACTAATCATGGCCACTTGTTAAATAAAACAGTTGATAACTTTCAATGACTTCTGAATTCACAAGCCAAACAATGTAAAGGTTTCAAGAAGAAAGAAACTACAGTAGAACCCCGTTAATCCGGACCCCGATGACCCACACTTTCTGTTGATTCAAATTGGATTTTCCGTCAGGGGAAAAATTCTAATTGTAAAAAAAAAAAATAAATAAATAAATAAATAAAATAACTGGAGTTTCACCAATTCGGACCGAGTGCAGTCCCGTCAAGTCTGGATTAACGGGATTCTACTGTATCAGCAAAAGCTTTGAGAAGCAACATGTTTAGATCCTGGTCCAGTTGTACAAAAAATGAAAAGTCACAATATTGCTGAGAGCCTAATAATGCCTGCTTTTAAAATAATAGTGAGAATAATAATAGGCAAAGAGGCTGAAAGTAAATAGACAAAGTTCCTTACTAATAATACTATTAGCAGGCAAATGGATGACATGTCACACAGCACTGAAGATGTCTTGAATATTAACTTTGCTCTCTAAGTTGATAAGTCAACAGACATAACAAGGTCAGCAGTTGGCATTTGTACAATTTGAAAGGTGAAATACTGTAAAATTTTTATTGTTGTAAAGAACTGCTACAAACATCCAAAGGGTGTTTTTAAAATTCTGTGCTTTGTCAGGAGCCAGTGTGTTGAAATTTGCACTGATGGAATTTTGCACTGTTGAAATTTGCACCCCTTCAATTATCAGATCAATAAAACGTTTTGTTGCATTTGATAAATGGGGAAAAAAAAAACAAAACACACACACTGAAGAATGAACCCATGTCCTTGATGTAGCCATGAACATAGTCGATTTTATAAAGCAGTGCCCTCCTTAGGCATGTATGTTTGCAAAGCTGTGTGAAAATATAGAAAAAGACCATGTGACTCTCCTACGCACAAAAGTTAGATGGTCTTCAAGAGGGGACAGTTTTAACAAGGATATCTGGGTTGTGAAAGGAAATGCTGCTTTTCTACAGAGATAATAATAATAAAGCCAGTTTTTCTGACTTTCTTGAAGGTACAGAATGGCTGCTGAAACTATCATACTTCAGCAGGGCAGATATTTATCAGCATTTACACATGTGAACGCCAGCATGCAGGGCTTAAAAGAAAACATTCTAACTACTACAGACAAACTTACTGCATTCAAGAATAAACTCAAGGTTTAGAAAGCTCCTATTTCAGGTTCGGAGTCAGACAGATTATAAGGAAGTCATCCCATTAATTATCAGTCACTTGGAATCACTGACAGAAAAGCTTGAATATTTTCTTCTTTGTTATCAGAAATGTATGACTAGGTTAAAATCCCTTTTGCTGACTTCTCACCAAATTCACAAAATTTACTCAGTCTGAAAGAACAAATGACTGAACTAAAGTGAGATCAAACTTTAAAGATAAAATTCAGTGAAGTGCAACTTGATGTGGTTTCGATTTCAATAAAGAGTATCTTGTGATCTTAGCAACAGCAATAAACATCTTACTCCAATTTTCAACTTCTTGTCTCTGTAAACAAGATTTCTCACATCTGACAAAAATTAAAAGCAAAGAAAGAAAGAAATCATCTGCTGTCTGTTGAGGAAAAACTGCTAGTGTGTCAAAAATTTGGCTAAGAATTCAATATCTGTGCAAAAAGAAACAAGTTGAAGTGCCACACTGAAAGTAAACCTTATTGGCTTTAGAGGTTAAACTATTTTGATTTGATATTTTCATACTTGTGGGAAAAAAAAAAAAAAAAAAAAAAAAAAAAAAAAGTGAAAAATGCTACAATTTTCCCCCCTCCTTACAATGTACACTGACTAATAAACACACACATATATAGCAGTTCTTTATATATAAATTTTACTGTCAATAATTAAGCAGTAACTGAATTGCACTCTTGTTATCAACTTTTTTCTGACATGTAAATATTTTCACAGATAGGGGTTTCTTGGGATAAGAAAAATCATTTTAGGGTTTTCTCCATGGAAAAAGGTTGAAAATCACTGCTATAGGCCATACATGTAAATGTGGCAATCTAGAACAATGTTATTTCTAAAATAAAGTAATTTTTGATGGTGTCATTCTCACATCGAGATGAATGAGATTCCAAATGTCTTGGAGGGATTTTATTTGAATATAACTCTTTTATGTTATAACTAGCAAGCACGGTACTAAGTACTATGAGTGACCTAATTCGTTAGGTCACTGAAAGCTTTTTATCACTTTCATGACAAGGTTTTGGCGCATTATAGCCTTAGTCGCTGATGCGCCAATAAAACTAAACTAAACCAAACCAAACTAAGTACTATAGGTTCTAATACCTCTCGTGTTTGGGGTTCACATAAAAAAAAAAAAAAAAACAAACTAATTTTTTGAATGCTTCTGAACATCCTGATTTTCAAGATTACCAAAAATGGAATCCTGAATTGTCCATAACCTTTGCTGCATAAATCACAACTTTTACTTTTATCAGTGTTGGTGATGACGCAGACTTCCAGACAGAGCTTTGTTGCTTACTCTCTGGGTTGAAATGATGAAGACATGTCTCATCTGAAATTATCACCTTGTGCAGAACCTCACCATCTTCAGTAAACATCCATTGCAGTTCCTGATAAACCTCCATGCACACTTGTTGCTTGGGTATGAGTACTGTTGGAACCCAGAGTGCACAAACACATGTCATATGCAAATGGTCACAGGGAGAATACTGGGAGTGCTTTCTACTGATATTCTCAACATTTCTGCCAGTAGCCTTACTCTTATGCGATATGATTTCCGAGGGAACAGCAGTGGTTGAAGTTCCAGGACACTGCATATGTCCACTGTACGCATTCTAAATCACATGCGAGCTGTGCTATATGGAAGCACAGATTCACCATAAGCCTTTTTTAACATTTCATATATGCTTTGGCTGATGTTTTCTTGAGAAAAACAAAATTTGAGAGCAATATATTGTTCCTTGTGTGTCACTTCGATTGTTACGTAGCCAAAACCGAATAGGCATAAACCTGACTGACCACCAAGGTCACACCGTGAAAGCAAGTCACCAAACATTCCGCAGCTCAACTAGAAATAGCAAGGTGTTCATGAAAAAATGATTATTTTTTTTGAAGAGCCATTGTATAATAAGCAAATAGTAATAACTCATGATTCAAGAATTTAGTAAGCCCTTCCCTTTGCCCTTGACCAATATCTGGAAAGCTAAAATCTCCTATTATAAGACAATCTTATTTACTAGCCCACTCTATCTGTACAGCTGTTTATTATATTCATCACAGTCGTTAGGTCAATAACACACTCCAATCTGTGCATGAATTTGAAGAAACTGTGATAAATAAATAAATGTGATGATATTACTATATCAAAAAAGTTTCTTTGTTACATAAAAAAAGTGATTCTACTTTTCTACAATACATGGCAGATGTTGAGGGAAAACTTTAACAGCTGTGTTATAAGCAAGGCACATGATACTTAACAATCAAATAAGGCCAATTTTTTAAAGATTAATACCCAAAGCACAACCAATTAGGCAAGCATTTTTCTGTGTCCAAATTTCATTTTGCAAGTGTTTTTTTTTTGGTGCATTAGCATGTATGCATAATGTGTCTATTGTCTTCACCATGTCTGCCCATATTTAATAACAACTTCTAATTGATGGATTTTCCTAAAATTTTATATTTAGCTCTTTTAGAAAATTTTGTCAAACCACCTCATATCCCATTAAAATCAGACCAATAGAAAATTGGCAATTATTATTTCTTTATCTGTCCATCTGCACATAATAATTCAAAAAACAGTGAATAGATTTCAATGAAATTTTATACTTAACTCAGTGAGAGAGATTTGTTGAGTGTTATTCCAAATTTCATTAAAAATGAATGAACAGGAATTCGGTAACTGTTATTTCTTTGTCCATTTATCTGTCTGCATGTAATAGTATTAGTAGAAAGGAAGGAAGTTTATACAGCATCAGCCAAAAAAAAAACCATTTTGCCTATCCCCCTCTCAACAGTTTGTTTAGTTCTTCCTTGAATTTATTCAAACTATCCACTTCGACAACAACTGATGGAAGCTTGTTCCAGAAATCTACTTTTTTTAGCTACTTGTTGACTGAAGGCAAACCTCTATACACCTGCTCTGCAACCATCCTCCTCAATGTGAATTTATGTCTCTTCATGTGCATAGTTTGAACAAGAGGAAGAATCCCAACGTCACTGAGTTTGCTCAAGACATTCAAAGCCTTAAACACCTCAATCAGATCACCTCAGTACCTAGTTTTAAGGTGCTACAATTAATAACATAACTTTCAGTGGATGAATTTTTATGACATTATAGATTTGCCTCATTTGGAACAATTTATTGAGCCTTATAAATTTCATTAAAATTATACAAAAAAAAAAAAAAAAGCAATTATTTCTTTTTTTCATATATACTTATGGTGACCATACGTCCTTTATTTCAGGAAGCTGTCCTTTAGATTTATTTATTTTTCAAAAACCCACTTTTGTCCTTTATTTTTGTTTAGTCATTTAACTTTTATAGTACAAATGGAACCACTTAATATACATTACGATTGCACAAAATCCTTTTCTAATACTTCCTTCTTATAACGTCATGGCTCACTTAAAATGTGTTAGTAATTTTCAGTATTATGCAAGTGTTTCGGGGAAGACCCAATGTAATGAGCATGCTTCGCACAGAAAAGGCTGATGAAGTTGATATTGAAGTTGTATTAGTGAATTTGTAGTTGTATTTGTATTAGTGGCTGATCTTTAGAATAGGGTCTCCCCCTCAGACTTGGGTGTTTATTCCCCACTTTCCGCTGTTTTAAAAATAGGGAAACCAGTTCCCGATTTTAAAACAGAGTCAAGGGGGGGATAAACACTCTAACTAACCATGGTGGGTTAGGCATGTCAGTCACTGCCTTCTTCCTCTTCTTCTCGCCACCATTTTGGAAGGGAACCCTGTTCTGAAGTTTCACCAAAATTTATTCATACTTTTATATATACACAATTAGAATTGAAAAATTTAAGGGAATATGTGATGATAAAGATGTTCAGTATAAAAAACTACTAGGTTACAGCAAAACTAGATGGTTGACTCTTCTACCAGCTTTAGAAAGGATTTTGAAACTTTTTAAGCTGCTAAAATTGTATTTTTTGGAACAAGAAAGATGGCTCACAGATCTCAAAAACTTTTTTAATGATCTATTAGCTGAATCGTAGTTATTTTTCATTCACAGTCAAGCTTTAACTTTTGTCAATTTAAATGAATTGATATTAAAGTTGAGTGAACAAAAACATCAAGAATTTTTACCAATGAATATTCAGAAAATCATTTCAGAATTAGAAGAAAAACAAAACAACATTGATGTAAAATTATTTAAGGGATCAGTTCAATCATTTTACCAAACCTGAATTGACTATTTGAAATCAATGGGACAGCGCCTTCCTAGAAATGGAAGTATTTGAATGGATCATTTTGTGAGAAATTCTATTGTGGATGAACATTGAGGAGAGTGTTTCTTTTATTTCAATAAAATAAAACCAAATATTGACGATGGCGAGTTATTCAATGAAGTTTGTGTTAAAAATTATGTTACTAAGGAAAAACTCGAAGTTGGCGACAAAATGAGGAAATGACCTGCCATCATAAATGGGTTGAAATATTTGGATAATTCATTGATAAACAAATATCTTTTAAAAATCGAAGAATTCTGCATATGTATCCTGGAATCAAATGCTCCTACTGAGAGAATATTTTCAGTAATAAACAATATGTGGACCAGCGAAAAAACACATCTAAAAGTTGAAACAGTGGAAGCATGCATTTATACTAAATGCAATTTTGATATGTGTTGTATGCAATTTTATGACTTTTTAAAAGACGAGTGTGATATTTTAAAAAATTACATTCATGAGAAAAATATGAATTGAGTTGTTGTTTTTAAATAAATTTACATATATTATTTGATGTTAGATATTTTTATTAGAATATGCATTTTTTTAAATATTTTTGTAAACTTTTTCTTAGTTTTGCTCTTGAACTTTACTCTGCAAAACAAAGTAATAAAAATAAACTATTTTTTAAAATTTTTTTATCCTTACGAACCTATTTCAGATTTGTTCTTTATTTTCTCCAAGAAAATATGGTCACCGTTATATACTAGGGGGCTTCTCCCCGCCTGCTTGCTGCGCTCGCTTCTGATAAAATCAAATACTTACAGAAGCTTTCGACACTGTGTGTTTCTCTCCCTCAGCTATGAATACATAAATATCTTACTATATCTATATAATATTGGTGTAGATACACCATAGACAACTCTTAAAGAAAACTATGATCGCAGTGCGAAAGGCATCATTTCATCTGTTATCTCATATTGTGACTACCTTCACAACGAGTTACCATGCATTGCACTACCTCAAATAAGTAATGCTTCACTAATAGAGAAGACTAATGTTACTTATTCTCCGCAGACGCTACCACCCAGACGGCACCATTTCAAAGCTAGTTGGCTTTTCATTGATGAGTGCCTTTCACACACTATGACTGTAGTTCTTTAAGAGTTGTCTATGATGTATCTACACCGATATTATATAAATATAAAATCTTAAACTCTTAAAATATTATGTTTTGTTGCATTTAGTTTATTTAAATAAATACGTTACATGTGGAAATCAAGAATGGTACCGAGTGATAATGTTAGATAAACATAGCGCGTGACCACGCTTAAACAGAAGATTGTTTTACCACAGTAAAACAAGCTTCTGTTACATATTTTTTACGTATTGCCACATAGCCTGCATCTCTCTTCTCCCATTGGCTGAATAAATATCACTAGGAGAAAAATTATTTTAATGTATAGAAAGATATACAGAAAGATATTAGCATTAGCATTAGTAGAGGCATTTGATGCAAGAAAGCAAGCTTATGCAGCATCAGCCAAAAAAAAAAAAAAAAAAAAAACCCACTTCCACTTCACCCCTCTGTTCGTTCAAAATACCTGTCCAGCTGAGCCTTAAACTTATTTAGGCTATCAACCTCCACCACAAGGGATGGCAGTCTGTTCCACCAACCAACCACCCGCTGGCTAAAGGCAAATTTCCGCACGTCTATCCTACATCTGTCTTTCCTCAATTTGAATTTATGCCCTCTCAGGTGATTTTTCTGAGCTAGAGGAAGAATCCCATCAGCATTGAGCATGCTTAAACCATTCAAGGCTTTATACACCTCTATCAGATCACCTCGCTGGTGCCTAGTCTCCAGACACTGTAATTTGCAAAACTTAAGCCTTTCTTCGTAAGAGCACCCCTTTGTTCCATTCACTAATCTTGTTGCCCTTCTCTGTACTCGTTCCAGCAGCTCTACATCCTTCTTGAAATGAGGCCTCCAGACCTGTATACAGTACTCTAGGTGTGGCCTGACCATTGCCTTGTACAATGGAATAATCACCTCCTTATCCCTGCTGGAAAAATTCCTGTATATCATTGACAATACTCCATGAGCTACTCTTGCAGCCCGTCTGCACTACTCAGAGAACTTCATATCTGCCTGCACAATCACCCCCAAGTCCCTTTCATTCTCTACCACTGTCAGTGTAGTACCACAGAGTTGATACGTTGCTCTGGGGTTGCTGTTTCCCATGTGTAGTACTTTACATTTGTCAATGTTAAACTTCATTTGCCACCTCTCAGCCCATCTGCTCAACCTTTCCAGATCCTGTTGCAGCAGTGTAGTGTCAGTAGTGTCCTTGATAACCCTGCCAACCTTTGTATCACTGCAAACTTGGACATTAAGCTTGATATACCATCATCAATATCATTTATAAATACAGAAAACAATAATGGACCCAACACTGAGCCCTGAGGGACTCCACTAATAACATTAGTCCACGATGAGCAGTGTCCATTGATTACCACTCTCTGTCTTCTCCCACTCAACCACCCCTTTATCCATAGCAGAAATTTGCCTCCAATGTCACACTGCTCCAATTTGTGTAGCAGTCTTCCATGTGCAACAGTATCAAAAGCCTTTCTAAGATCCAAGTATATAATATCAAAGTTATTCCCTGCATCCAGTTCTTTTGTGACTGCATCATAGTATCCAATCAAGTTGGTCAGGCAAGACTTCCCCTTAACAAAACCATGCTGTGTCTGAGCTATAACTGAAGTCTTGTCTAAATGATCCTGCAGTGCTTCTTTAACTAGTGCCTCCATTAATTTTCCTGGAACAGAAGTTAAGCTCACAGGTCTATAGTTACTTGTGTCAGCCTTTGATCCTCCTTTGTGAATTGGGGTCACATTTGCACATTTCCAGTCTATGGGTACCTCCCCCGAGTCCAAGGAAGCTCTCATAATTATGGCTAAGGGTTTGCTTACTTCCTTTGCTGCCTCCTTTAATATAACTGGATAGATCCCATCCACCCCGGGTGCCTTTCTTGTGTTTATCTTCAACAGTTTCTCCTCCACTTTACTCCCAGTTATTTCAAGATTCTGTAGCTTACTGCTAGAGTTGAATACACCTCTGGCATTCCCCTTGCTGAATAACTCCTCATGTGTGAATGTCGATGCAAAATATTCATTTAGTTTGTTAGCTACCTGAGCAGGATCATCAACAGTTGACCCATCAATATCAAGTGGACCAATCTGATTCATCCCCTTCCTTCTAGAGTTTACATAAGTAAAGAACTCTTTGCTGTTTTTCTTTGCATCCCTTGCCAAGGATTTCTCGTAATCTGCCTTCGCCTGCCTAACCTCCTTTGTAACTTGGTTGCATATTAACTTGTATCTATCATAGGCTTCTGTGTCATGTGTTAATTTGTAAGTATCCCATGCATTTTTCTTCTCTGCCATATGCCTCATTAGTTCATCTGACATCCATTTTGGCCTAAACCTTGAACAATATTTCTTAGTTGGTATGTAAAGCCTAGTAGCTTCCAAGATACGTTCTTTGAATGCTTCCCATTTTGAATTTGCTGTTGGTAACATCATCAGTTGGTCCCACTGTATAGAATTTAAATACTGTCTCAGTCCATCGTAGTCGCCTTTACGGAAGCAATAACCCTTCCCTTTACCCCTAATGGTACTTACCTCTTTCAGTAAATCCCACTTCAGCACACTGTGATCACTGCCACCTAGTGGTTCATTTATCTGCAGATTCTTAATGCATGAAGAATCACTGCTGATAATCAAATCAAGAGTATTACTCCCTCTAGTTGCCTCCTGAACATGCTGATGTAGAAAACAATCATCCAATAAATCCACAAAAGCCCTGCTAGTGTGTGAGTAACCAGCCCCCAAATTCCAGTCAATATCTGGGAAATTAAAATCTCCCATTATAAGACTCTCTGATTTACTGGCCCACTCTATTTCCCTGTACAGTTCCTTATTATACTCATCAGAGTCATTAGGCCTATAGCACACTCCTACTCTCAATTTTGATCTCCCAATGCTTATGTCACACCAAACTGACTCAACACTGCACTGTCCAGCGATGTCGACTGGCTTCACTTCCTTGGTTTTTATGTGTTTCTTAACTAATAGCATAACCCCTCCCCCCTTCCTATCCTGTCTATCCTTTCTGTAGACGTTGTACTCCCCAAATTGCAGTTCTGCATCCCTTATATCTGTGTGACACCACGTCTCTGATATCCCAACAATATCTGCCTTTGATGTTTTGAGCAATACCTCAAATTCATCAAATTTATTTACTAAACTCCTAGCATTGGTGTACACGCAAGTATACCTGCACCTGTTTCTATTCTTAGCTACCCTAACACAACCCATGTGTTTACTTGTACCGCAATGGCTCCCAGCAGTCTCTGAAATACCATGCATCTTGTTTTTCAGGCTTCTGCTCATTCTAATAGAAGCAGTGCAAGAATCTCTTTCACCTCTGCCAGTGGCTATTGTCAATCTATTGGTCTTTGTCTCCCCCCAAGCTAGCAGTTTTCTGACCCACCTAACACTGCCTCGATAGCATCAGCAAATATTCTTGCACCCTTTCTATTTAAGTGTATTCCATCCCTGTAGAAGCAATCTCTCCTGTTAACAAGTACAGTCCAGGCTGAAAAAAATTCTACCCCTTGAGCCTTGCACAATCTTTCCAGGGCCGAATTGATCGACAAGGCTCTCATCATATACTCCCTCCTATCGTGTCTGGGCAGAATTGCAGACACTTTCAAATTCAACCCTAATTCTCGGCTTTTGTTCAACAGTGACCTGTACTTGTTAAGTAATTCTGCCGGTCTCCTACTCTTAATATTATTAGTGCCAACGTGTACAACTATATCACCTTTTGTGCCCTTAAATATATTTTAATGTATAGAAAGATATATCGAACTCACATAACGTGAGTTCGATTAATGCTTTTCAGTTACTGCTATTTGAAAAAATTATACCACTTTTCACTTTACATAATGCAAAATTTCCAGTTAATGCAATTTTTTTTTTTTTTTTATGTGATAGTTGAAAAAAATCTGAATTGCGCGTTAAGCTTACCACACATCGGACGGGCAATAAACAAACGTTTGCCTGCTGCCTGGCTCAGTGTGTTCCATTAACCATCGGAAGAAGAAGATGTGGTATGGCCGCTACACACTTTCAGGTATGCCTGTACAGGTCTAGCGGAGCATGTGGATGATAAAACTGCACAGGCAACCAGAGGAAATATGAAAAATCATTCGATTTGCCTGAACCGGAGTGGCCTGTGCAGGCAAACCGGAGCATGTGTAGCAACATGGCAGGTGCACTGCCAGATTGGGGGATTTCCCTATTTGACTATCATTAATAATTACATCAATTCTATGAAAAAAAATTTGCGTGGATTAGAAGTAAATTTTAACTTTTAATATCAGAGTGTCAATAAATATAATTTATAATAACAGCAATAATAAAATTCATTACTATATTATTTTATTAAATTTTAATAAATCTGGGGGATTTTTCTGAGAATTATTGCAATTCACTCAGAAAGTTCACATGTGAATAAACTTTTCTTCTTTTTTTAAACCATTCTTTGCACCATATATTACGTTTTAAACACTTCGTTGCAAATAATAAGCCAACTATTGCTAAAACATCGTTTGTCTATGTGATGGTCAGTCGACTGAATGAATGGTGACAGGTTTACTGGAGCGTGTGGATGCACTACGGGCATACAGTAGACCTGTACAGGCATATCTGAAGGTGTGTAGCGGCCATTACTTGTTTGTCTAAAGTCAATGCGACTTGCATTTAAAAATTCTAATTTTTAAATGAGTCAGATGAAAATGTTACCGTGAAGGAGATAAAGGTAAAAGAACTTTTGTTTGAGGTTCTTCAAACAAAAGTTTTGAGGTTCTCTGTGATATTTATTTTGCCAGGGCCCAGAGAAGATTGTTGTTGGCTATCAGAAATTGATTGATGAAAAGAGAAAGTCAACACTGTTCAAATATTTCTGTAACAAATTGTTTCTTCATTGTGTATTTTATGTCAGAGGTTCCCAAACCTTCTCGGTTCATGCGCCCTTAGTGCCTCAGTAATTTTTTCAAGGCGTACCTAGACCAAAAGAAATACCTAACAGTTCCGTTTATTAAGTAATTAGGTCCAAACAATAAGAAACGTTGAAACTGTGAACTACCTCGAGCTAGTAGTTTGCGCGGTGTCCGACCGATGTCGAGTATCACTGTGTTTCCCTCGAAAATTTTAAAATATTCCGCAGCGCACAGTTTGGAAACCGCTGTTTTATGCAATAAACATTTAATTCCATAATTATTTTCATTATCTTTTACATGGTATACAGTTAAAAAGTTATTTTAAAAATTTTTTATGGACATTCCTAAAGGTCCAAGGACCAATTATAATTTTTCCTATTGATTATTATATTCGATTATCGCGTTTCCATTTTGCGCGATCTGCTTGCAGGATGAATTAATTGCATTAATTGAGGTCAGTCTGTATGTATATATATATATATATATATATATATATATATATATAATATTGATAAAAATAATAGGATTTAATCACATTACTGAACGATTAAGCAAGCAAGAAAAAAGTATTAAATTATTAAACTGGGTTATGGATCCAGGGCACTACTAGTAGAAATACCCAGCAACCAAAAAATAGACAAATGTTTATTTTCGGTGTATTAGGTAGGGGTGCTGACCTGTCAATTGTAATTATCATGGAAAAAATTGAGAATACCAGTAAGGTAAAAGCAGATAACCTAAAATTAAATTAGAATAACATAAAAATAATAACGATGGTACCTAAAGTAGTGGGTCCTAGGGGTTTAACTACTTCTTCAGATGGTCGGCAGCCAAAACCGTAGGCGCCACCATAATAAGCAGGGTCTGTTTCTGTAATGATGTATATGTGCAAAATGTATACATCATAGCCGACCCAACAGAGACCAAAAGGAAGGAATAAAATTCAAAAATAAATAAAAATAAATATATAAGTACAAAATAGAGTTAAAAAGCTAAAATAATGCCAATTAAATCTAGTTAAAAGGAAAAATGAATGAAAGTTTGAATTCAAAAAGACCAAATACAGTATGAAATTTGAAACAAAGGTCTTTCATATATTTTAGCTGAAGCACTGGATACATGTTTTTCACCACGTGATAACTGGTGAAATCAATGAGAATATGGCAAATTGTATAGAAAATAAATGCTTTTGGTCCTATATAATATTCGTTGCTTTTTTCTCTTTTTTTTACATAATGATAATAACGATGGTACCTATAGTAACGAATTATTACTATTTGCTAATGGACTGTGTACATTAACTAAATTATTTTTCCTTTAGTTTATTAATTTGTTGTCAGTTAAAGAAATGGATAGTGTTTTAAATGGCAAATGCACCATTGAGATACTTAAAACATCAAAATTTTAAAAATGTCAATTTCTTATAATAATTTCACACTTCCAAATGAGACATGTTTAGAGGAAATCCAATTTATCATATATTACATAAACAGGAAATAAGAAACAACTGAGTCACATAATCTAATCATAAGGGTATGAAAAACTTGTTTTTTTTTTTTCTACCAGATTTCCCCTTCTTGTGTTATTTAAGGTATTCTGGAAATCACTGTGTAGGCGAAAACCAACATCTCGGAAATCATTTTCCTTAGAAAATAGCATAATATGGATGGGTTACATTATAGATCAGACTATAGAGCCCCACCAAAAAAGCTTGTACCACTTCAGATTATAAACAACACAAGTGAATTTCACAGTCTTCAGTATGATTACTGAAACTACTTAAGTCAGTATTAGCAACTTATAAAAATATATAAGTCATGCATGCTTTGCATTAAGCCTTTAGTGGTTTTTTCCCATCCTAAATGTGATTTCATCCTTCAAAAGAATGTCATATGCTGCTGTTTACTAAAATTTACAACTGAACATACTGCAACTATCAGATACGGTAGATGCTTCCCATGCAAGTGTCCTGTATATAATAAATGTTTCACTGGTGTATTTTTTATTGCATTTCTAATTGACATGAGATGGGAAAAACCCAGAACATCTACACTAATTACTCATGGATAACTACTGTTGTTTATAAAAATTTAATTGTCAAACTGAAGGAATACTGCAAAAGAGAATACAATAGCTCAGTGGCTCACACGTTGGTTTTGCTAGTTTTTTTGCAAGTTTAATGTTTTGCCATAAACTGCTCATTTTAATGTCCCTCATGGGGATGGGGGAAATGACCACAATCACATTATATCCGAAACTGTAGTATATCAGGGTTGCACTGTAATTTCATTTTACTACGGGACAATTAAGTCAAAATAAAAATGAATTAACATTTAAAAGGATTTATGCACAAATTTTCTATTTTTACAAAACTTCAACATTCCAAGTATCAACTTACTCTCGCAGAACTAGCTCACATGGGGGAAAAAAACTCCCTGCTCCAAGCACACATTTCCTGCTGAGAGGGCTAATTGTGCTCAAAATGATTAGATTATTTTTGATTTTAATTTTGTTCTGTTATAAAATTTCTTTAAAAAAATAATGAAACTGTTTCACTTTTATATGATTTACAATTTACCAAAGTGCAGAGCCAAAAGTGGCAGCCTGCTTATGAAAATATGCAGACAGAAGTTTTGCAGAAATTTATAAGCATTTTTGTTTATGGTTCTAATTTTAATTTTATATTACTTCATCAGCTGCTTCTGCTTTCAAATAGTTTCAAACTATTTTGAAGTAACTCATCTTATAGATTGCTTATCTCTGCACCAAAGTGATTTTTTTAGACAAACCAAAGTTTGAACGTTGGCATCATTACTGCAACATCTCATATTGCAAAATCCTTCACAACGAGTTGACTTCCTTATACTTAAAATAAGTAATTCTCCTCCACTAGAGAAGACTACTGTTACTTATTTTCAGTTGAGTACCACCATTCAGCACTGTTTCAAAGCTTTTTGGCTTCTCATCAGTGAGCAGATAGGTAGCCAGAGGAATAAGGGTTGACAACCCAGTTGCGACTTATTTACACAACATGAGAAACACCAAAAGGTGTGCTTCTTAGACTAATAATATTTTAGGGCAGAGAGCCTCAAACTGTAAATTTCAAACTATGATTAGTTAGTGCATTTGCATCATTACCGCATAGTTGAATTTTTTTAGACAAACCGAAGTTTGCACACTAGCATCATTACTGTAACATCTCATATTGTGAAATCCTTCACTCAGGAAGCATTAGTTATTTGAAGTATAAGTGAGCAGTGAAAAATTTGAAGTATAAGGAGGGAAACTTGTGAAGGATTTCACAATATGAGATGTTACAATAATGATGCCAACGTACAAAAACTTTGGTTTGTCTAAAAAAATTCAACAATGTAGTGATGATGCAAATGCACTAACTAATGTCATAGTTTGAGGCTTTCTGTCAAAAAATATTATTACTCTGCATAAGGGTAACATATTCCAATTGGCTTTCATACTTGTTCCTCTTCTCTCTCTCTCTCTCTAAAATCATAACCTATGTAATTAAAAAGAGAGTGATTTAGCTTTTTATGGAAGCTCCAGATCCTTGGAGTTTTTATTTCAAGCTGTAGTGCTTTAAAGTTTCTGCATTCAGGCTACTGCTGCAGCTGATGATCTGAAATGGTCCTTCCATCAATCCAGGGCATCTATTTCTCAGCACAAAAGAAGATACATCACTTTGATATAATTTTGGTAAGGCATGCATCAAGGGCAAGTTACTGATGTGGATAAAAGGATGGTTGAGTGGTTGGTTTTTAGGAGCATTAGCAACTAAGGCCATGTTGCTCCGGGGATATGCGGGGGTCATTCCCTGACCTTTCCGCATCCTCCGTATTTGGTGTTCACGGGCTCGAACCCCGGTCTAATCAAGAAGCATGTGCTACGCACTGCTGCTCCTGCCCACCTGGCTACGGAGGCGCCATGGTTGAGTGGCAGAAGACAAGAGTTGTTATCAATGGATACTGCTGGGTCCATTGTTGTTTTCTATATTTATTAATGATATTGATGAAGGTATATCAGGCTTAATGTTCAAGTGTGCAGATGATACAAAGGTTGGCACAGTGGTTAATGACAGTAATGATGGTATGCTTTTGCAACCGGATCTAGAAAAATTAATAACCTGCTGGACTGAGAAATTGCAATCAAAGTTTAACCATATGGATAGCAGTAATCCCAGAGTAACTTATTGACTGTGTGGTACTACACTCAAAATAGTGGAAAATTATAAAGACCTGGGGATAATTGTGCAGTCAGATATGAAGTTCTTTGAGCATTGCAGACAGGCTGCCAGGACAGCTCATGGGGTTTTATCAACAATATACAGGAGTTTTACTAGCAGGGATAAGGAAGTGATTATCCCATTGTATAAGGCAATGGTCAGGCCACATCTTGAGTACTGTATACTGGTCTGGAGGCCCATTTTAGGAAGGATGTAGAGTTACCGGAACAGGTACAGAGAAGGGCAGTAAGGTTGGTGAGGGGATAGCTTAAATAAATTCAAGGAAGAACTATACAAACTATTGAAGGGAATGAATAGGTGAAATGGGAAGTTTTTTTGGCTGATGTTGTATAAGCTTGCTTTCTTACATGATTCACCACTACTAATACTAATCAGATCAAGAGTATTGCTCTCTCTCTCGTTATATCTCGTGCTGGTGTAGGAAAAAATCATCCAATAAATCCACAAATGTCTTGCTAATGTGCAAGTGGCCAGCTCACAAGATCTAGCCAATGTCCCCCCATTATAAGACATTCTGATTTATTGGCCCATTCTGTATGTCTATACAGCTGTTTATTCTACTAATCACAATCATTATGCTTATAACACACTCCGAATTTTACTCTGATTTTGTGCTTCTTAACTAAGAGTATAACACCCTCTGGATTCCTGTCCTGTCTATCCCTTCTGTACACATTGTACTCATCATGTTTAAATTCTGAATCCCTCCTTATTTCTGAGTGGCACCATGTCTCTGATATTCCCACCACGCCTGCATTTGATGATTTGACCAGAACTTTACATTCATCAAATTTATTTACTATGCACCTAGCATTAACGTACATGCAGATATACCTGCAACTGTTTTTACTCTTATTAATCCTAACATAGCCCACATATTTGCTTATTCCATGAGGACTGCCAGCAGGTTTTGAAATTCCTGATATCCTGCCTTCCAGGCTGCTGCTTGTTCCAATAGAAGTGCAAGAATCATTTTAACCTCTGCTTGAGGCTGCTGTTAATCTATTAGTCTGTGTATCACCCCAAGCTAGCAATTTTCTGATCCACCTAACATTGCCTCATCAGCAAATTATTTTGCATGCCTTCTATTTAAGTCTATCCCAGTCTTGTAAAAACAGTCTCTCCATTAACAAGCATGGAACCATTTAATGGACTATATGGGGGTTAATCCTTGTCTGCTAAATCTCATCGTCTATTACTCTTGAAATATATTTATACATAGTCTTTGAAGCTGCCAGAATGTTATGAAAATGTTATTAAATAACATTATAGATTCAAATTCCAGCATGGTTTGTAAAAGTAAGAGGATATGGATATTGCTGCAGTCAGGAATGTTTGAAGACACAGACTGCAGAAATATAGAAAAGAAAAAAATTTAGTAATTTCCTGGTTGAGAAACCGGAAAAATAGTGCAGAGGGTGATGAGTCAACTCATGTTTTTTATAGAGGAAAAGAAGTTACGCATGTTTGGGAGGAGACTAAGGCTAAAACATTTGTATAAACCCTGTCTAATGTAGCATTTGATCTACTTGGAGGAGAAGGGAGTTCAATAAAAGTTCAGTGAGGATATCTTGCTTGCAATGAGAGTGGAAAGTTCGGCAGAAAGGTTCCATCCAAAAAAAGTGGTGGCCTTCAACAAAATTTACATTTTTTGATGTTTGTAGCCGAAAGCTCTCTGATGCTTATGGGGGATGGGCATTTAGTATAATCACATGGAATGAGCTGGAACACAGTTAGTGAAAAGAATAGAGAATGTTCTGCCTCCTCATTTTAAATCATGCACTGTAATGACATGAAAGTTTTTAGCTAGAGCCAGACCATTTTCCTCTCTTAGTCATATTTTGGCTATTGCTATAAACTGTACTAGGATGACATTTCTAGGAGGAATGGAAATTTCTTTTTGATACTTCTGGCATTTTAAAGAACATGATCAAATTAACTTTCTTTGTCTTAGGAACAGGGGAAGGAACTGAATAGCAAGGAGAAGGATGAAATCACACTCTGCATTATAATTCCATCCAGCATTTCTGAAAATGGAAAGGTACATGATGCTTCAGGATTAAGGATAGTTTTGCTACACGAGTGGTCCAATATTCCTCATGTCACTTTATGCCTCATTGACTAAATGACTCTCATTTTGATCAATTTAGTTCCCCCCTTCTGTCTCTTCAATTTTTTTTGATATTTAAGTACTGGTTTTCATTGTATTTTTGCTTGCAAGGCTTATCCATTCTACTGATCTACTTTAATTTACATATGTATTATTTATAACTCAGTTTATATATATCATATTAGTATCAGTTGATACTAATATAATAATATGTGAATTACATTACTTGTTACTAGTTGGTGATTCATACATAATTTATACATACAATTATTTTTATATTTTAATAAATAGATTTTTTTTATATATAGGTCTCCATATTTTCTTATATATATATATATATATATATCTTGGATAAAAATGTAGATTGTGTATGTCATATATTACAATATAATCCTAAATTTGTGTATAATAAATGTTGTTAACTTAATCATGGAGTTATTCATGATGGTGAACTTTATTATTATTAGCTATATGGTGCAAGGAAGCCTGAGGCTTATGCTGCACCAGCCAAAAAGAAAAAAATTTCTGAATTACCCTGAGAGAGAGAGAGAGAGAGGAGGGGGGAGAACAAGAGTCAGAAGTAGAAGGGTAATCACCAAGAAAGAGAAGAATGATGATATCCAGCTCAGGACCCTGGGTGTGCCAAGCCCATACTCAACAGATATGAACCCCTGGGTTAAGAAAATTTTGCTAAAAATGTGGCTTGGAGACTGGACTTTGCCTAGTATGAAAGCGAAGATTTAAAATCGTGGATCACAGAAAATATTTTCACTTTACACTGATTATCAAAACATATTTGCTGCCATCAGGAAAAAAACTGAAGAATAATGAAGACTATAAGGAAAAGAAATCAAAATTAAATTGGACATGTACTTGGTCCCCAAAGTACATGTAGGGTAGTTAGAGAAAGAGTGTCTGCTAAAAGTGTAAGTGATCGTAAAAATGACCTGCAAGCCTGAGAGGATGGAGGAGAAGCAGAATGTTGTATGATTTTATAGAGGCTGGCTGGTGGCTATCATGAGCTGAAGGAGAAAGTTTAGAGACAGGGTCAGATGGAGATAAGATTGATTTTTTTTTTTTTTTTTTTTTTTTGATTTGGTAGTTGTTGGCGCATCGGCTTCTGTGGCCATATTGCACCTCCCAAGGTTTTTGCAGTACTTTGATCCAAGCCCGAGGCGGGAATCGAACCCGCGACCTTTGGGTTTCCGGGCAGGTACTTTACCCACTCGGCTAGCCCGGTCGGCGGAGATAAGATTGAATTCTGGGTATCATGCACTTGCCACATAGCAGTATGATGATGAATATATTCTTGATAATCTATTTAATAATTAAACAAAATGTACTCTTGTAACCTCTAGCATAATTGACATTCTCAAATTATTACAGGTGAACAAAAATAGTTATGGTCACTATAGGCATTATGCTGACTATTCAAGAGTTGTGTGATATTCTACATATACCACTATTATACAAATATGTAATAACTTATGCAGATATCAGCAATATATGTAATTTATTGCTGATAATCTATATATGCTTTTATATACAAGAGAATATGCAAATCCAAGTTTGTAAATTATGTTGATATTGTGCTTACCAGTTCTCTGAGCATGGCTGATATTTTTAAGTTAATGCAAGATTAAAATTAGAATGCTATTTAAATATCTTTTGTGGTATACCTTGTTTCCCAAAAGGCCTATATTCATATTTGAACTGAACCCCATAAAAACACATCCTACTAACGAATAGTCTTAATTTTCTAAAGCTCCCGGTTCAATCATTTCTTATTTTTAGTGGTATATTAGAAGCGGCATCTCATATTTTCCTAGTTATAATGAAAAACGACAGTACAAAAAGGGATTCCAACAACAAAAAATTGAAAAAAAGAAAAAAAATTCAAGATACAAAATATGTATATAAGATATCCTGTTTCTATTTTCGTTGGTTCGTTACTTATATAAATTAAAAAAAAAGCTCACACACCACAAAACTTTGGCTTAACACATCACTGATATAATATCTAGAACAATTTACGTAAGAATATTTGTGGCTTCTAGGTAAACATAAACAACAAACAATTACTCTTTAACATTTCAATTAAAAATTAATATTCGCATATACTTACTAGGGCGAAGAAATTAGAGTGGCAGTCTTCAAGACTGGCGCCGTTAGTAACAGAATTTGGATTAGTCATTTCCTCTCCATGATGAAAAATGATATAAGAATAAAGTCACTCGCTTTAAGTGATTTCTAATGCCATGGATTTTTGTATTTTTCTATAACTTAACAAGAGTTCATCGTAACATGGCGACAGCTATGGCGGATAGGAAAAACAAGGCGCTTAAGTGACAGTACCATCAATTGGATAACATATGTCACGTGTTAAATGCTTTTAGTAAATATGGCCGCTTCCAGTGATTTAGCAAAAGAAGTGTGAATTTTGATACCAGCTTAAAGAAAATGTATAAGTAATGAAAATGGGATTGTCTTTGGATTGGATAGCTTGTGTAGAACTAGTGATCATTACAGTGGCAGTAAACATTATACTAGTACGGTAGGTCCTAGGATATAATTATTGCACTTGAAATGGAAATTAGAAAACGAATAACCCTAATACTTTCCTATAATCAAATACTTCGCAAAATTGTTTAATAATAACAGTGTTAAAATTATATATACACATATTTTAGGAGACTATCTCTTTATTTGTTTCTCATGGGTGTGCTTTAGATTTCAACCGAAGATCTCATTCCGCAACAAACTAAACGTATTGTGTCTTGAGCCGGAATACTCTCATCTCTTTCACCCATTAGGCGCTGAGGGGAGTAGTTGCTTACGTTTGAGCTGGTTATTGTCGCATCAATAAATATTAATTGCTTGGTTAAGTGTTACGCCCATTCTTTCACAATAGATATTGACCAAAACAGTTAGGTTGTTAAATCTTAACTGCCTTAGGTTACCGTGTAGGATTTATAGCTAAAAACCCTCAGTCTGCCGGAAGGGTTTGTCATATAAGTTAGTGCATCATCATCATTTCTATACACAGTAAACCAACCGAGGTTGTGCAGTGGCGTCATCACATAAAATCTCGTATTGTAAATTCCTTCACAAGCGAGTTTTCTATCTCATTACACCTCGAATAAGTAACGCTTCCCCAGTAGAGGACTATTACTATTTAATCTTAATCTTAGTGGGCACTACCACCCAGATAGCTGATCACTTCGGCTAAACTCCAGTTTACGATACCACCCGTCAATCACGGCCGTATCGCTAGCAGTCGAGAAGGAGTACCCGATACTGAATCTCGACCAAACAATTTTAAGAGGGATCATGCTTTTAATCGACTTTCATTTGCGTTTAGTGAAAAAAGGTTAGGTTTTTACGCGACTTCGGGACGGATTCAAGCGAAAACCGATCGTTGGACTCGTCCAGGGGTTGCCATTAACTGTGGGTTTACCGCTGACAATCCAGTTGTGAATTGATTCAACAAAAATTGGAGTGTAGTTTAATACGTTTAGGATTTAGGGCTGAAACGGCTAATTGCGGGGAAAGTTTATTGTTATAATAGGTTATTGAATTAGCAACATTTCTATAAACAGTAAATCTGGTGTTTTAACTAAATATAAAATGATAATAAGAAACTGATGTTTCAATTTTATGGCTAAAATTTTTTTTGCACATTTTTCAGATTTAATATATATTTTTGGAAAATAAAAGGTGTAAAACCTATAGCATATTTTGAAATTTTTTATTAAAACTTAAAAATGTGCAAACGTAAGCCCATTATGAAAATATAAAGTATTGCACTGTTTAAACAGAATTCAAAAAACCCATTTTCCAAAAATAAAAAGAGAGTTGACCAAAGAGAGGGTGACCTGGCAACCTTTTTGCTACATTTTGGGTACCACTACCACTGCTGGGTTAGTGAAGTGAGCAGGTATTGATTTGCAAGTGATATTTATTACTAAATGATATAGATGAACAGTGCACTGTTGAGTCATTTTGGTGTGACATAAGCACTGTGAAAGCAAAAATAAGAGTAGAAGTGTGTTATAGGCCTAATGACTCGAATCAGTACAATGAACAATTGTACAGAGAAATAGAGTGGGCTAGTAAATCAGAATGTCTTATAATGGGGGATTTTAACTTCCCAGATATTGACTGGAACTAGTGGGTTGATCACTCTCACACTAGTAAGACTTTTGTGGATTTATTGGATGATTGTTTTCTGCAGCAGCATGTTCGAGGCAACCAGAGAGGGTAATACTCTTGATCTGATTATCAGCAGTGATCATTCGTGTATTAAGAATTTCCATATAAAGGAACCACTAGTGATGACAGTGTACTGATGTGGGATTTATTTAAGATATAATCACCATCAGGGGTAAAGGAAAGGGTTTTTGCTTCCGTAAAGGTGAGTACAGTGGTCACTGACAGTTTTTAAATTCTGTACGGTGGGATCAACTGACAATGTTACCAACAGTAAATTATAAATAAATAAATTTCCTGTTTATACTTCAGAATGACAACGAAGTCAGTAGAGTTTACAATAAATCGTCAATACAAATATATTTATCGTATTTAGTAGTCACGGGCTTGAACCCCGGTCCACTCAAAGAATGCATGCTATGCACTCTCTCTCTCCTGAAGCATTCAAGGAATTAATCGTGGAAGCTACTAAAAGTTTCATACTTATTAAGAAATATTGTTCAAGGTTTAGGCCTAAATGGTTATCAAAAGAACTAATGAGACTCGTGACAGAGAAGAAAAATGCATGGGAACAGGACCAGGGTATGTCTGCCAGGGGCAAAGGTTGATGACGTTGTAGAGCGAATATCATCTTTTAAGGGCACAAAAGGTGATATAGTTGTACATGTTGGCACTAACAATATTAAGAGGAGGAGACCGGCAGAATTACTTAACAAGTACAGGTCACTGTTGAACAAAAGCCAAGAATTAGGGTTGAATTTGAAAGTGTCTGCAATTCTGCCCAGACACGATAGGAGGGAGTATGTGATGAGAGCCTTGTCGATCAATTCGGCCCTGGAAAGATTGTGCAAGGCTCAAGGGGTAGAATTTTTTTCAGCCTGGACTTTACTTGTTAACAGGAGAGATTGCTTCTACAGGGAGGGGATACATTTAAATAGAAAGGGTGCAAGAATATTTGCTGATGCTATCGAGGCAGTGTTAGGTGGGTCGGAAAACTGCTAGCTTGGGGGGAGACAAAGACCAATAGATTGACAGTAGCCACTGGCAGAGGTGAAAGAGATTCTTGCACTGCTTCTATTAGAATGAGCAGAAGCCTGAAAAACAAGATGCATGGTATTTCAGAGACTGCTGGGAGCCATTGCGGTATAAGTAAACACATGGGTTGTGTTAGAGTAGCTAAGAATAGAAACAGGTGCAGGTATACTTGCGTGTACACCAATGCTAGGAGTTTAGTAAATGAATTTGAGGTATTGCTCAAAACATCGAAGGCAGATATTGTTGGGATATCAGAGACGTGGTGTCACACAGATATAAGGGATGCAGAACTGCAATTTGGGGAGTACAACGTCTACAGAAAGGATAGGAAGGGGGGAGGGGTTATGCTATTAGTTAAGAAACACATAAAAACCAAGGAAGTGAAGCCAGTCGACATCGCTGGACAGTGCAGTGTGGAGTCAGTTTGGTGTGACATAAACATTGGGAGATCAAAATTGAGAGTAGGAGGGTGCTATAGGCCTAATGACTCTGATGAGCATAATAAGGAACTGTACAGGGAAATAGTGGGCCAGTAAATCAGAGTGTCTTATAATGGGAGATTTTAATTTCCCAGATATTGACTGTAATTTGGGGGCTGGTTACTCACACACTAGCAGGGCTTTTGTGGATTTATTGGATGATTGTTTTCTACATCAGTATGTTCGAGAGGCAACTAGAGGGAGTAATACTCTTGATTTGATTATCAGCAGTGATTCTTCATGCATTAAGAATCTGCAGATAAATGAACCACTAGGTGGCAGTGATCACAGTGTGCTGAAGTGGGATTTACTCAAAGAGGTAACTACCATTAGGGGTAAAGGGAAGGGTTATTGCTTCCGTAAAGGCGACTACGATGGACTGAGACAGTATTTAAATTCTATACTGTGGGACCAACTGATGATGTTACCAACAGCAAATTCAAAATGGGAAGCATTCAAAGAACTTATCTTGGAAGCTACTAGGCTTTACATACCAACTAAGAAATATTGTTCAAGGTTTAGGCCAAAATGGATGTCAGATGAACTAACGAGGCATATGGCAGAGAAGAAAAATGCATGGGATACATACAAATTAACACATGACACAGAAGCCTATGATAGATACAAGTTGATATGCAACCAAGTTACAAAGGAGGTTAGGCAGGCGAAGGCAGATTACGAGAAATCCTTGGCAAGGGATGCAAAGAAAAACAGCAAAGAGTTCTTTATTTATGTAAACTCTAGAAGGAAGGGGATGAATCAGATTGGTCCACTTAATATTGATGGGTCAAGTGTTGATGATCCTGCTCAGGTAGCCAACAAACTAAATGAATATTTTGCATCGACATTCACACATGAGGAGTTATTCAGCGAGGGGAATGCCAGAGGTGTATTCAACTCTAGCAGTAAGCTACAGAATCTTGAAATAACTGGAAGTAAAGTGGAGGAGAAACTGTTGAAGATAAACACAAGAAAGGCACCCGGGGTGGATGGGATCTATCCAGTTATATTAAAGGAGGCAGCAAAGGAAGTAAGCAAACCCTTAGCCATAATTATGAGAGCTTCCTTGGACTCAGGGGAGGTACCCATAGACTGGAAATGTGCAAATGTGACCCCAATTCACAAAGGAGGATCAAAGGCTGACACAAGTAATTATAGACCTGTGAGCTTAACTTCTGTTCCAGGAAAATTAATGGAGGCACTGGTTAAAGAAGCACTGCAGGATCATTTAGACAAGACTTCAGTTATAGCTCAGACACAGCATGGTTTTGTTAAGGGGAAGTCTTGCCTGACCAACTTGATTGGATACTATGATGCAGTCACAAAAGAACTGGATGCAGGGAATAACTTTGATATTATATACTTGGATCTTAGAAAGGCTTTTGATACTGTTGCACATGGAAGACTGCTACACAAATTGGAGCAGTGTGACATTGGAGGCAAATTGCTGCTATGGATAAAGGGGTGGTTGAGGGGGAGAAGAAAGAAAGTGGTAATCAATGGACACTGCTCATCGTGGACTGATGTTATTAGTGGAGTCCCTCAGGGCTCAGTGTTGGGTCCATTATTGTTTTCTGTATTTATAAATGATATTGATGATGGTATATACGGCTTAATGTCCAAGTTTGCAGACGATACAAAGGTTTGCAGGGTTGTCAAGGACACTACGGACACTATGCTGCTGCAACAGGATCTGGAAAGGTTGAGCAGATGGGCTGAGAGGTGGCAAATGAAGTTTAACATTGACAAATGTAAAGTACTACACATGGGAAACAGCAACCCCAGAGCAACGTATCAACTCTGTGGTACTACACTGACAGTGGTAGAGAATGAAAGGGACTTAGGGGTGGTTGTGCAGGCAGATATGAAGTTCTCTGACCAGTGCAGACGGGCTGCAAGAGTAGCTCATGGAGTATTGTCAATGATATACAGAAATTTTTCCAGCAGGGATAAGGAGGTGATTATTCCATTGTATAAGGCGATGGTCAGCCACACCTAGAGTACTGTATACAGGTCTGGAGGCCTCATTTCAAGAAGGATGTAGAGCTGCTGGAACGAGTACAGAGAAGGGCAACAAGATTAGTGAATGGAACAAAGGGTGCTCTTACGAAGAAAGGCTTAAGTTTTGCAAATTACAGTGTCTGGAGACTAGGCACCAGCGAGGTGATCTGATAGAGGTGTATAAAGCCTTGAATGGTTTAAGCATGCTCAATGCTGATGGGATTCTTCCTCTAGCTCAGAAAAATCACCTGAGAGGGCATAAATTCAAATTGAGGAAAGACAGATGTAGGATAGACGTGTGGAAATTTGCCTTTAGCCAGCGGGTGGTTGGTTGGTGGAACAGACTTCCATCCCTTGTGGTGGAGGTTGATAACCTAAATAAGTTTAAGGCTCAGCTGGACAGGTATTTTGAACGAACAGAGGGGTGAAATGGAAGTGGGCTTTTTTTTTTTTTTTTTTTTTTTTGGCTGATGCTGCATAAGCTTGCTTTCTTGCATCAAATGCCTCTACTAATGCTAATGGGATGCATATAAATTATCAAGCGGCTCAGAAGCCTATGGCAGATATAAGCTAGTCTGTAATCAGGTCACAAAGAAGGTTAGGCAGGCGAAGGCAGATTACGAGAGATGTTTGGCAAAGGATGCTAAGAAAAACAGCAAGGATCTCTTTACTTATATAAACTCTAAAAGGAAGGGGATGAATCTGATTGGTCAACTTGATATCGATTTTTCGACTGTTGATGATCCTGCACAGATAGCAAACAAACTGAATGAGTATTTTGCATCTACATTCACACATGAGGAGTTATTAAGGTTTGAAAATGGTAGAAGGTTATCAAATTGTAGCAGGATGCTTAATGATTTTGTAATAACTGAGAGCAAAGTGGAGGAGAAATTGTTGAAGTTAAACATAAGAAAGGCATCTGGGGTGGATGGGATCTATCCAGTTATATTAAAGGAGGCGGCAAAGCAACTATCTTTATTTGGACAGGTAGTGTGGATGCTTAAATGTAACTAAACTTTGCAGTAATAATATGTATTTTTTTTGTTTTTAGAATAACTGTATTTTAATGATTTTTTTTCAGAATATTTATTATTGCAATAAAAGTTTATGTAAAACATGAATTCAAGTAATTACAGTACTTGTTTTTTTCCTTATTTTATTGCACCTAATTGTCATCAAAATTTATTGAGAAAAACGTTTGTTTTTGCAATACCTTTATCTTGGTTTCATAAATTAAAAATACTGAAATACCGGTATTAAGATTGACCGATATTGTAAGCCCTAGTGCGAACAATGCCTTCCCAGTAAGGTCACTCGTAATTCATTAGTTTTATGGAAATTTTCTCCATTCTATGGAAACTATTTTAAAGGTAATTACCAAAGGGAATTTTAAAAAAAATCACTAAATAGAAAATTTCTCTATAAAGAAGTTTGTTAAACAGAGGTCCGACCTTTATATGTCAAAAAAGTTTTTGGCGTTAACCTGAACTGCTGTCTGTAAGCGCTTACCTTGCCTACCCACTTGCGGTGACCCTGACTCTGGGGTTACTGCTACCCATATGCAGTACTTTACATTTGTCAATGTTAAACTTCAGTTGCTGCCTCTTAGCCCATCTGCTGAACTTTTCCAGATCCTGTTGCAGTAGTATACTATCATTACTGTCATTAACAATCCTATCAACCTTCGTATTGTCTGCAAACTTAGACATTAACCCTGATACACCCTCGACAATGGCCCAACACCGAACCCTGTGGGACTTCTCTAATAACATTAGCCCATGAAGAACTAATGTTATTAGTGGCACTTCTACCACTTAAATATCCTTTTATCCATTGTAGCAACTTGCCATACTGCTCCAATTTGTGCAGTAGTCTTCCATGTGGCACAGTATCAAAAGCTTTCCTAAAATACAAGTTAGTAAATTAATAAGAGGAGTAAACCTCAATATAGTACGTGGAACACTTCCGTATGATACCCTCCAGAAATTAAAACGGAAAAAACGAAAAAATCGACAACTTACCGGTACATTAAAGTAAAATATAAATAAATAATCAATTTAACACAATTCAAAATCAATTCAAAACAATTAAAATTCAAATTAACGCAATTAAAAGAATCTAACGAAAATATTCAAAACGATTTTGAAAATCGTTTTGAATATTTTCGTTAGATTCTTTTAGAAAATCACCAAGAAAGAGAAGAATGATAATATCCAGCTCAGGACCCTGGGTGTGCCAAGCCCATACTCACCAGATGTGAGTCCCTGGTTATCTAGATAGACCTCAGCATTCATGGTTTTAGTTAAAAGAATTAATGGTTTTTGATGTGAAACATATTTGGCAGCACATACTAAATTTCTGATTGAAGTAAAACAATTTGTCACAAAAATGTGAAGCAGAAATAACACAAGTTACGTAACTTCCTAAATGACGCCAATGCAGTCACTTATGTTGATTCGGTAGAGTAAGTAACCAGCATGAGCATAAAATGTTATATTGTTCATACTAAATATTTTGGATTGAAATACAGTAAAATGTCATTAATACACACTCTGTACAAGTACTCGTTTATATGGAGCGCATATCATTCCCCTGCGAAAGGATAGTCTTTTCTATGTAAATATATTCGTTTATTACAAAATTCAGTTAATATTTATTACGAAGTTCATTTCCAACCTGTGAGAAATAAATATTGTTATTTTCTATGTTGAATACAAATCTTAGCGCAGTTATCTGATTACTGCCCCTATTATTGCCTCTGGCCACCTGCTTCCCGAAGGATGGCACTGACTTGTTAGAATTTACTTTTGTGTAAACAAAACCAGTTAGCATTAGCATTAGTAGAGGCATATGATGCAAGAAAGCAAGCTTATTCAGCATCAGCCAAAAAAAAAAAAAAAAAAAACCTCTCCCATTTCACCCCTCCGTTCGTTCGAAATACCTGTCCAGTTGAGCTTTAAATTTGTTTAGGCTATCAACTTCAACAACAAGTGATGGAAGTCGGTTCCACCAACCAACCACCCACTGGCCAAAGGCAAATTTCCGCACATCTATCCGACATCCGTCCTTCCTCAATTTGAATTTATGCCCTCTGAGGTGATTATTCTGAGAAAGATGAAGAATCCCATTGGCATTGAGCATGCTCAAACCATTCAAAGCCTTATACACCTCTATCAGATCACCTCGCCGGTGCCTAGTCTCCAGACTGTAATTTGCAAAACTTAAGCCTTTCTTCGTAAGAGCAACCCTTTGTTCCATTTACTAATCTTGTTGCCCTTCTCTGTACCCGTTCCAGCAGCTCTACATCCTTCTTGAAATGAGGCCTCCAGACCTGTATACAGTACTCAAGATGTGGCCTAACCATTGCCTTATACAAGGGAATAATCACCTCCTTATCCCTGCTAGAAAAATTCCTGTATATCATTGACAAGACACCATGAGCTACTCTTGCAGCTCGTCTGCACTGCTCAGAGAACTTCATATCTGCCTGCACAATTACCCCCAGGTCCTTTTCATTCTCCACCACTGTCAGTGTAGTACCGCAGAGTTGATACATTGCTCTGGGGTTACTGTTACCCATATGTAGTACTTTACATTTGTCAATGTTAAACTTCATTTGCCACCTCTCAGCCCATCTGTTCAACCTTTCCAGATCCTGTTGCAGCAGCATAGCGTCAGTAGTGTCCTTAACGACCCTGCCAACCTTTGTATCATCTGCAAACTTAGACATTAAACTTGATATCCCATCATCAATATCATTCATAAACACCGAAAACAACAATGGACCCAACACTGAACCTTGAGGAACTCCACTAATAACATTAGTCCACGTTGAGCAGTGTCCATTGATTACCACTCTCTGTCTTCTGCCACTCAACCGTCCCCTTATCCATAGCAGCAATTTGCCTCCAATGCCACACTGCTCCAATTTGTGCAGCAGTCTTCCATGTGCAACAGTATCAAAAGCCTTTCTAAGATCCAAATATATAATATCAACGTTATTCCCTGCATCCAGTTCTTTTGTGACTACATCATAGTATCCAATCAAATTGGTCAGGCAAGACCTGCCCTTAACAAAACCATGCTGCGTCTGAGCTATAACTGAATTCTTGTCTAGATGATCCTGCAGTGCTTCTTTAACCAGTGCCTCCATTAATTTACCTGGAACAGAAGTTAAACTAACAGGTCTATAATTACTTGTGTCAGCCTTTGATCCTCCTTTGTGAATTGGGGTTACATTTGCACATCTCCAGTCTATGGGTACCTCCCCTGAGTCCAAAGAAGCTCTCATAATTATGGCTAGGGGTTTGCATACTTCCTTTGCTGCCTCCTTTAATATAACTGGATAGATCCCATCCACCCCAGGTGCCTTTTTTATGTTTATCCTCAACAATCTCTCCTCCACTTTCCTCTCAGTTATTACAAAATCATCCAGCTCACTGCCAATGTTTACTTTACCTACATCATTCTCCTTCCTGAATAACTCCTCATGCGTGAATGTAGATGCAAAATACTCGTTTAGATTGTTAGCCACCTGAGCAGGATCCTCAACTGTTGAACCATCAATATCCAGTGGACCAATCTGATTCATCCCTTTCCTTCTCGAGTTCAAGTATGTAAAGAACTCCTTTCTGTTCTTCTTTGCATCCTTTGCCAGGGATTTTTCGTAGTCTGCCTTTGCCTGCCTAATCTGCTTTGTGACTTGGTTACAGACCAACTTATATCTATCATAGGCTTCCATGTCACCCATTAATTTATATGTATCCCATGCATTTTTCTTCTCTGCCACATGTCTCATTAGTCCATCTGACAACCATTTAGGCCTAAACCTTGAACAATATTTCTTAGTTGGTATGTAAAGCCTGATAGCCACCAAGATTAGTTCCTTGAATGCTTCCCATTTTGAGTTTGCTGTTGGTAACATCATCAGTTGGTCCCACTGTATAGAATTTAAATACTGTCTCAGACCATCATAGTCGCCTTTACGAAAACAAAAACCCTTCCCTTTACCTCTGATGGTAGTTACCTCCTTGAGTAAATCCCACTTCAACACACTGTGATCACTGCCACCTAGTGGTTCATTTATCTGCAGGTTCTTAATGCATGAAGAATCACTACTGATAATCAGATCAAGAGTATTGCTCCCTCTTGTTGCCTCACGAACATGCTGATGTAGAAAACAATCATCCAATAAATCCACAAAAGCCTTGCTAGTGTGCGAGTGACCAACCCACAAATTCCAGTCAATATCTGGAAAATTAAAATCCCCCATTATAAGACTCTCTGATTTACTGGCCCACTCTATTTCCCTGTACAATATATTATTATACTCATCAGAGTCATTAGGCCTATAGCACACTCCTACTCTCAATTTTGATTTCCCTATGCTTAAGTCACACCAAACTGACTCGACACTGTCCTGTCCATCGATGTCAACTGGCTTCACTTCCTTTGACTTTATGTGTTTCTTAATTAATAGCATAACCCCTCCTCCCCTCCTGTCCTGTCTATCCTTTCTATATACATTGTATTCCCCAAATTCCAGTTCCGCATTACTTATATCTGTGTGACACCACGTCTCTGATATCCCAACAATATCTGCCTTTGATGTTTTGAGCAATACCTCAAATTCATCAAATTTATTTACCAAACTCCTAGCATTGGTGTACACTCAGGTATACATGCACATGTTTCTATTCTTAGCTACCCTAACACAACCCATGTGTTTACTTGTAACGCAATGACTACCAGCAGTCTCTGAAATATCCTGCATCTTGTTTTTCAGACTTCTGCTCATTTGAATAGAAGCAGTGCAAGAATCACTTCCACCTCTGCCAGTGGCTACTGTTAATCTATTAGTCCTTGTATCCCCCCCAACTAGCAGTTTTCCGACCCACCTAACACTGCCTCGACAGCATCAGCAAAAATTCTTGCACCCTTTCTATTTAAGTGTATCCCATCCCTGTAGAAGCAATCTCTCCTGTTAACAAGTACAGTCCAGGCTGAAAAAAATTCTACCCCTTGAGCCTTGCACAATCCCTCCAGGGCCGAATTGATCGACAAGGCTCTCATCATATACTCCCTCCTATCGTGTCTGGGCAGAATTGCAGACACTTTCAAGTTCAACCCTAATTCACGGCTTTTTTTCAACAGTGACCTGTACTTGCTAAGTAATTCTGCCGGTCTCCTACTCTTAATATCATTAGTGCCAACGTGTACAACTATATCACCTTTTGTGCCCTTAAAAGATGATATCCGCTCTACAACATCATCAACCTTTGCCCCTGGCAGACATACCCTGGTCCTATTCCACCTATCCTTTTTACAAAGCATGTTCCCCGTTTCCCTGACAATAGAGTCACCAACAACTACTAGTTCCTGTGGGACCAGCGCATTCTGCCTAGGGGGCTGCCCCTGTGTTGCCTGATGACCAAGTGCAAGCTCTGGCGTTGATGTGGGCAGCTGAGAGCTTGATGGGCCCCTCAATTTATTTCCTTCGAGGGCATCCACCCTGTTCTTCAAGCTCTCATAACGGCCCATAACAACGCTGAGTTGTCGCCTGATTTCCTTGCACTCCTTACATCGTGCACACACAAAGACATCCCCCTTGGCAGTATCATGTCCCGTTGTAAGTTGCAGTTTATGGTAACTACAATTAAGTGCACTCTGAAAAATATTATTCTGAAGGATGAGCTGTTAAATTAACCAAAGAATAAAAAAGTTTTTCTAAGTTGTTTACATAGACTTTCTCACTCTCCATGGGATTAAGGTAAGTTGCAATTGTTACACCAGTTCAAAGAGTTTTGCTGCATTATAATTTTGTTGGGTTTTTTTTTTTTGTGCCATTTTATCTGAGCTGATGTCTTTTTTGGAACTTATTTCTTTAAATTAATTTAAAGTTTGTTTATGTTAAATCTCATGTACCAATGCTATGGCAACAAAATGTAAATGGATGAAATTAAGCCTAGAAATTAAACTGAAAATTATACGAGAAGCTGATAGAATGGATTGAAGTAAAACAGACATTTCAAAGGAATACAACATCGCTTTACCCACTTTATTTATAATCTGAAAAACTGAAAAAAACTCGGTGTTTGACACTGGAGCAGCAATAAAAAAAAAAAAAAAAAACAGGAAACAAATTCATGGTGCAAAACATGAGGAGCTTGAAACAAAACTTTTTTGGGTGGTACCAACAAATCCATGCATCTAATTTGCCAATAGCAGGTCCGATTTTGCAAGAAAAGGCAAATTATCTAGCTCAGCAACATGGAATTAGTTGCTTCAAATGCAACAGTGGCTGGCTCCAAAGATTTAAAGACAGGAATAACTTGGTTTTTCAGAAGATTGTGTCGAGTCTGGATTAGTCAACAAAGAAAAGGCTACAGACTGGTTTTATTCTGTATGGTTTATTCTTGAAAAATATAAGGCAAAGGATATTTTTAATCTTGTTGAGTCAGGTTTATTTTATAATTTGCTGTTTGAAGAGAGTTTTGTCATGGTGCAAAATTAAATAAACAAAGACTTGCTGGTCTGTTATGCTGTAAGTCAGATGGCAGTACAAAACTACATGCACTTTTGATTGGTTATCCAAGCCAAGATGTTTTAAAGAAGTTAACCAACTTCCCTGTGATTGAAGCTAATAGAAGTGCTTGGCTTATGGTCAAAATTTTTCAGCCTTTGTTATCAAAAGTGGACAGAAGAATGGCTTCAGAAAAAGGAACATTTTGATGATTCTAGATTGTTGTACAGCACATTGTGCTGAGACACCTAAGTTGACAAATATACGGCTGTTGTTTTTACCTTCCAGTACCACCGGTTTTATGCAGCCACTGGATCAAGGCATTATTTATAACCTCAAGTGAGTATGTACAGCCCGCTTGATAAGGTACTTGTTCTATAACATAGAAGGAGGGAATTATTTGCAGCCAAATTGGAATATTTTGAATGCTATCCGTAATCTTGTTATTTCTTGGGAATATTGCATCAAGTGTAATAATCAACTGCTTCAGAAAGAGTGGCTTTGGAGAGAATATCATTGAAAAACATGGTCCAGTAGACTAATGTGATAGCAACGTTGAGGAATTTGAAGGAGCATATGGTTTTGTTGGCAAATTTGAAGAGTTTGTGAAGGTGGATGATGAAGTTGCAACCACAGTAGTGCCAACACCAGAACAGTGGCTTAGCACCAAGCAAAACGATGATGTTTTTGATGTTTTTGTTAACAGCAAAAGTGAAGTCACACACACACTGCCATCAAAAAAAGATGGCCAAAATGCATTGACCATAATAGAGAATGTGTTGGCCTGCGTTACATTGCTAAAGAAACAACTATTGTATTTGATAATGTCTGTGCTGTAGTTAAACATGCATATAGGACAAAAACTGTGCAAACAACATTTGGATTCTTTCCTTAAATTAGATTAATTTAATAAAAAGTTAATGGTTTGTATGTCTCCTTTTATATTGAGATTGTAATTCATTTTACTGTGATACTAAAATATTGTATATATCAATATATATACTGTACAATATTTTCATTTCCATTAATTGCTTTTATCTTAGTTTATTTTACAAATAAAATCTTTAAAAAATGTGTTATTCCTATTACTGTATTGATAGACAAGGCTTTTGTTTTTATTATTTTTTTATTATTTTATTTTATTAATTTAAATTAATTTATTTTTTCATTTATTTTTGATATTATTATTATTTATTTTTATTCTTAGATATATAGTATGTACCAAAAAAAAAAAAAATTGACACTTTTGGGGATCCTCATTACTGTTGTTGCTGTGTTAGCCTGTGGAATCCCCCAGCTGGACAAAGGCTTCCCCTGACTTTCTCCATTCATCTCCGTTCAATGCTAGTCTTGTCCAAGTAGGCCCATAAGGGATGTTAACTCATCTCTCCACCTGGTTTTCTATCTTCTTCTTCTTCTATTTCTTTTGCCTTTTCTTGGTAGCCAAACAGTTGACTTATTCAATGAGTCCTCTTGTTTTCTGGTGAGATGTCCTGCCCACTTCCATTTTAAGGACTTGGACAGACGTCTTGATGGTATCACTGATTTTAGTTTTTTGTGTGATGGAAGTAAATTTTATTCTGTCTTTTTTGTTTATACCCAGCATACTTCTTTCCATTGCTCGTTGGCATGTTCTAAGTTTATTTACTTGTTCTGCTGTTGAAGACCAAGTTTGGGCTGCGTGTGTTAGAATGGTTAGTATGATTATGTTTTATAACTTTCTCTTTAGGCTGATAGGCAAATCTCCTTTCATCCATTCTTTCACACTTCAGTATCTTCTCCAAGGGTTGTTGATTTTGGATTCTATTTCTTTGTACATTCTATTGGTGAAGAATATTATTTGACCTAGATATTTGAACTGCTCTTTGTAGTTTAGTGTTTTGAATCCGATGTTGATGGGTGAGGCTACATAGTTGGTCATTATTTTTGTTTTGTAGTAGTTTAATATTTAGTCCAGTTTCTTTGCTTTTGAGGTTTAGATCGTGGATCATTCACTCCACTTGTGAACTGCTTTCAGAGAAGAGGGCTATGTCATCTGTGAAATAGAGATGGAGGTTGGTTAGCTGCCTGCCTAAGGTGTGTTCGCTCCAGTTGTTTTCCGAATACCATCTATAGTACTGAAGTGAAGAGCTTTGGTGCTGTTTGGTCACCTTGTTTTACTCCCCATTCTATTTTGAATTTAGGTCCTGTTTGCTCTAGCTTGATGGCTGCATTGCTGTTGCTGTAGATATTTTGGAGAAGTCTGATATATTTGTATTCTATTCCTTGCTTTTACAAAACTATCATAAGAGGTTGGTGTTCAGTTGAGCCAAATGCCTTTTGGAAGTCTATGAAGGTGGAAAGTGGTAGGTTATATTCTTGATACTTCTCGATGACCTGATTAATGGTGTGGAGATGGTCGACGGTTGATAGGTTTTTCCTGAACCCTTCTTGATCATATGGTTGGTTCTCATAAAGTTGATTGGAGATTGTTTTGGATGACGCTAATGAATATTTTGTAATTATGTGGTATCAGACTTATTGGTCTGTAGTTATTTATATCTGACTTTTCTCCTTTTTTTTGTGAATTAAAATTATTTCTAATGTTAGGCATTGCTTTGGCATTATCTCTGTCGCCAGTATACTATTATATAATTTGAGAAGTTCAGGTAATAGTACTTCAAATCCAGTTTTAAAGAGTTCTACTGGTAGCTGATCTCGTCCAGATGCCTTACCATTTTTCATCTGTCTTATTGCATGTTCTATTTCACTGTTTGTAATTTCTGGAATATTACCCTCTGCAGGATTGTGTAGTTGGTCATCTTCACTTAAGTTTACATTTAGGTTGCTAGTATAAAGTTCTGTTGGTATACTAAGGATTAATCTGTTTGTTGTTATTTGTCCGGATTTATTTTTAAGGTTGGGATCCAGGATTTGCCATTGTTGATTCCATTTCTTAAGATTTGCAGAGAAGTGTTATTTTCTAAGGCTGTTTTGATTTTCTTATTTCTCTTTTCATGAGTTTATTGAGTTCAGCAAACTATTTTGTGTTCGATGACATGAATCTATGTTTCTTTAGGGATTTTCTTTGCTTTATCAGATTTTTTGTGTAGTCTGATATCTTTGATTGTTTGCTGTTGCTTCTTTTTTGAAATGGTTTGGATACTTTATTTAGTTTCAAGCTGATCGCAGAGTTTTTGAGTTTCACTTTTGCTGATTGGTTCTTGTAGTAACAAGGTATTCCTCAAATTATCTGTATATTTGTCTCGGTTGTTTTGGATGTCTTGGATGTTGGGTCTTTTATATCTAAACCATTTGTTTCTATTTTTACTGTTGTATAGTTTAAAGGTATCCCTAATTAGGCTGTGGTTAGAGTTAAATTTAAATTGATTAAATTTCTTCAATCATTCTTCTGTAAAGAGCAATTCTAAATTCTGCAAATTTTTTGATCTTTTAGTAGTATATAGTCAATTTCATTTTTGTTGTTTCCATCTGGGGGGAGACCCAGGTCCATTTACTCTGTTCATTTATCTTGAATAGTGAGTTTCCAATTTTAAATTGCTGGCTATAGGCAATTTGTAGTAGTTTTTCTCCTCTTTCATTCTTTTTTTACTTCTGTATTTTCCGAGGACTAATTCCTCCCCCTTGTGTTGTCTGGCTCCTACTTGAGCATTAAAGTCTCCCATTATGACAGTCGTGGAATTTTTACCTTGGGCTATAGTGGATGTTAAGTTATCATAGAATTCATCAGTTTCTTCACTGTGGGTGGTGGGTGCAGAGACCTGAATTAGCATTCAGTATTTGCTTTTCTCCAGTTCTAGTTTCATTTTTGTAATTCTGAGTAGCCTCATTGTTGTAATTCTGAGTAGCCTCGTTGTTGTAATTCTGGGTATCCTCATTGTTGTAATTCTGAGTAGTTGAACAATTTTTTTCCATTTGCTTTTGACCAAGAATCCCATTCCATTTGTGCCATTGTTGCTATTTACATTGTAGAACAATGAACCATTTTCACTCTGTATGATTTTCTCTTTCTTTCCTCTTATTTCTGAAAGTTCAGTTTTATTCCAATTGATTTATTCTAGAGCTTATTCTAATTCAACGAATCTGGCCTCTGTGGATGCAATTCTTATTATTAAAACTTTTGTCCATTTTTGTGGGTTTCCCAGATGTGCCATCTATAATGTACCTCCCTGAGGGATTTAGGTTCACTCTCTCATTCTTCTGGAAACAGCTTGTCAAATTTAGTGGGTACCCCATTTGGCCTTGAGCTGTACGGCCTCTCTTTGTTCTCTTCATTCCATGGGGGAAATATGTCTGTCTAATCTCCCACATTGACAGGTGGCTTGGGATATGCATTTTAAAGCTATCTGCCAGCATTGCATTATCCACCTAACTGGAATGTTGCTGCCTGCCATTGATTTGTGAAAGATTCTGCTGTTGACATCCTGGATGTTCTTCTGCCAGAAGATGGTGTCAATGCTGCTGCAACCCCGCATCGGTCAGGTTATTTATAGGTGCCTGAGACTCTCCATAGCCATTTCCCGATTAGCATGACCTAGGACGAGAGGCTTAGCTAGGTTTTCGGCGCCCTTGACAAATTCGTGGCTATGCGCCTTTTTTCGACAATTGGTAAAATTATAATAAATAATAAGTACAGTCGGACCTCTGTTTAACAAACTTCTTTATAGCGAATTTTTCTATTTGGAGATAAATGTTTTCTTTTTATCGAATTTTTTTAGAATTCACTAAATAGAATTTTATTCTTTACTGAATTTTTTTAGAATTTTTTAATTTCTTCATTTTATGGAAACAAAAATTTTCTTTGCTCTACGAACGAAGAAAATTTCCATATAACGACTGCATTACGAGACTTAACTGGGTACACATTATTTGCACCCATGGTCTTCAAGCAAGCAATAGTGCTGTTGTTACGCTCGAATTAAAAGATAAAAAGATTACCATCTGCAACTCAGTGGGACCCATAAAACCTATCCCACATACCGAGAAGTTCAGCTGGTCGATTACTTTCTATGTATTCATAGCCAGTGGGCAGACCAAGGCTTTGGTCAACCTTCTATTGTAAGCACCCTGTTAGAGATTTAGAAGAAAGTGGTTTTCCTTTATCTGGACAAGCGGTCATCTGTTGTTTCGTTGAAGTGAAACGTCACTGTTTCAAAGCTATTGGCCTATCGCCGAGCACAATATGAGACACAGAGGAAATGATGCCTCCCACACTACTATCATGCTTCCATAGCCAGGTGGGAAGGAGCAGCAGTGCGTAGCACACGCTTCTTGATTAGACCGGGGGTTCGAGCCCGTCACCACCAAATACGGTGGATGCGGAAAGGTCGGGGAATGACCACCGCATATCCCGGAGCAATATGGCCTTAGTTGCTAATGCTCCTAAAAACCAAACAACAACAACTACTATCATAGTGTTTTCTTAAGAGTTATCTATGGTGTATCCACACCGATATTATATAGATATAAAACCGTTACTCTTAACATATTATGCCTTATTGCATTTAGTTATTTTAAATTATTTCACTTCGTACTTTTGTTGCTAACAAATTAATAAATTCATTCTGAATTTCTGGAGATAAATAATTAGTGTGGTGTTTAATATGCGATTCCAGGGCATTTTTCATACCAACATCAAATTGGCTGACAAATTTAATCAAGTTTAAAAATACGCCACAATTTTTTTTTCTTCAGTATAGTGTGTTCGTGCCTAATGGCACCAGGGGTTTCCCCCATCTCCGCATTGCTTTCATTGTGGGTGTAACAGTTCACTATAAAGGGCAGAGATTTAAAAGTGTATGGATATTATATGAGTGTAGTGTTGTGTATCATTGTTCTTCTGGCCATTTAGCCGCTAGGGCCCAACGTTGCCTATGCCGAGACCAGGTACACTAGTATTGAAAAATTTATTCTGGCAGGTCCTGCCACCTAATTTCCTGAGATTTCAGTGGCTAGGACCTAAAAAAAAATATATATATATATATATATATAATAATATAAATGAAATTTTTGATCAGTGGGGGTTAAGAAAATTGAGTAGAGAGGCCAAATGAGTTTAGTGTGAACGCAATTAAATTTAGTCATTATTAAATTTTAAGTTATGTGGGGTATACACTAGCGTATTAGGTAGAGTAGGGAGGGAGACAGAATGCTGGGGGAAAAGACAGAAATATGGGGACAATGGAGAAGGTGACCCCAGATAATCAGTGGGGCAGGCCCATGCTCCACCAGGCGAAGAGAGGAGTGGCGAGGTGAGGGGATGGAAAATACTATCCCCTCCACCTGCCGGGGGAGAGGGGAAAAGATAGGACCATGCAAGGGAGCATGGTTTGAGAGCCAAGATGGCCTGCAGCAAGCTGCAGTTGGTCTTCAGTGGTATTGGTGTTCCCATTTGGGATATCACTCATGGGACCAGGTCCCATCCAGTTTAGTCAAGTCAGTTCTTGTCCTTTATTAAGTAGGTTCAGTTGTTATTCCTGGTTGTCATGTATAGGGTTCAGTTGTGCTCCATTGCAGTGAGTACTCGTTTTCTTGCGAAGAGCTCTTGGGCGTAGCAGGAGAAAGCCAGGTACTCTTGTTTTGTATCCAGTATGTTGTGCTCCTGTCCTCTAGGACAATATAGGATCTTTGTTATTAGGATGTTGCATAGGTCATCATAAAGCTGGCAATCATACATTAGATGTTGCCAGCTCTCCAGACCGCCGCAAACACAGGTAGGGTCCCCTTCAATTCCTAAAAGGAAAAGTTTGGCATTGATGGTGCCATGTCCGGTGAGAAGGTATGCCACATGGAGTCCAGGTGAGAACCACGTTGGGAACTTAGGGTAGACCCTGCCGACGTCAGGTAAAAACTTTCTGGTTATCTCCCCTGTATGGGAGTTTGTCCATCTCTCTTGCCACACCTGCAGCAGGTGAGTGTAGAGCCTCTTCTTTTCAGCGTTGCAGTTATTTGCTGGGTCAGTTGTATGTCCGAGACAAGTCCTTGAGGTGCCCTTTGCCAGGTGGTAAAGTAATCCTTTGCCCACAATCTCCAGATCAAGGGGGAGAACTCCGGTCAGGACCTGTAAAGTGTGGGTGCTCATCGTGCTGCAGGCATGAGAAGTAAATAGTAGAATCGATCTTTGGGTTGAGTCGATGATACGTCGGTTGACTGCAGTAGTAGCCTTGTGATACCATACGCCAGAGGCATATGTGATGATAGGTATGAATATGGCTTTGTAGAAGATATGTAGCTTACGCCGGCCAAGGCCCCAGTCCCTTCGAGCCACCCTAGCAATGAGAGCAGCATATTTCCTAATCTTGGTTCGGATGTTTTGTAGGTGGTCTTTGAAGGATAGGTTATGGTTTAGGATGACCTGTAGATACTTGAGTTGTTTGGAGAATTTTATTGTTGTCTGGATTATCTTAATTTGAGGAGGCTGTCTTAGGTTCAAGTTCCCTTTGAGCAAGGCTGAGTTGGTTTTTTCTGGTGATATTCTCAGGTAATTCTGTTTTGCCCAGTTCTGCAGTAGCTCCAAGGCCAGGTTCACAGATTCTTCCAGTTTTGCCCTTGAGTTCGCCGAGACGGAGAGAATGAGGTCATCGGCAAATGCTTGAGCATCCACTTCTCCGAGGTCCGAGACGAGGAAGCTGTCCAAGACGACATTCTGCAGGGTTTGGTCCCAGGACCAAACCCTGCGGGCAGCCTCGGTGGATGCTTCTAGAGAGTGTCTGATAGGGTGCATTCACTACCATGAATCTGTTGGATAGGTAGTTCTGTAAGGTCTGATAGAGGTTGCTGGGAAGATTTGCTGCTCTAAGTCTGGCCAGGACGCTCAGCCACCAAAGTGTGTTGAACGCTTCTTCGGTATGAGGTATATTGAGGGTCTAGCGGCTCCTGGGATTTCTCCCATCTCCGCGAATGTTCTATGTATCGATGACAGTACCCTGTCAGAGCCAGAGATTTAGAAGTGTGTGGGTCATGAGTGGTGTTATATGTTGTGCCCATTGTTTATCCGGCTTATTGGCCGCCAGGCCCCTAATGGGACCAGACGTTGTCCATACCTCGCCACGTGGAGGCTAGCCGGGTGTTACCATTGAGTCAATTGTACTCTGGCAGGTCCTGCCACTTACTTTCCTGGGATTTTAGTGGCTAGGACCTAAAATAAAATTGGAACGACCACGGTTGATTTTAAATCACTTACATTAAAGCACTAATATGGGGTTTGACGCTGAAAGCCTGTTTCTGAAGTGCCTAAAAGGTTGGGCGAAATTTTTTGGTGTATTTAAATTTGGACGTGTAGGGCTATACGCTGTGCAAGAAAAAGTGCTGGGAGGGGAGAATGAAGGCTGGTGGGTGAAATAGGAAGAAGAGGGTCGATAGGGTAGGTGACCCCCAATTTTTCAGTGAGGCATGCCCATGCCCCACCACTTCTTCGGTATCGATATTACTAGCATGTCCACCAAATGCCAAATTATTTTCAGCACAGAACAATATACATTTCAATATTATTTTCAATATATGACGCCACTTCAAAATTTCTCTTCTTGGTGCTGCTTGTGCAGTGTCGTCAATTAGGCCACCTTTTTGAAGATCCTTTTCTAACAATTTCCATTTTGTGAAATTGTTTGTGTTGTAATGAATTCTCATGAAAAAGAACGTTTGGATTTAGATGTTTCCAATCCTTAAATCCATCTGAGCTGCAAAATGGAACATTATTTATGCCAGATACAAATAAGAGGCATGGAAAACAATATATTGCATCTTTGTTTTTGCAATAAAATAACCATTTCCCCTCTTTTTTTTTTTTTTTTTCAATACCTTCATTTTCGTATTTCCACGAATTATTGAAACATCGGCCATTAGCAACAGGTATGTATTTGAGATTATATGTTCGGGACCGTGTAGCACCATAAGAGATCTGTTTTTGTGGGTATTCAAGTTCCTTGTGGTCAGATCATTAAAATTCAGACTTACATGTTCCATGTTAATATTATTGCTGGCATCATTTTCTTCTGCCAACTGTTGTTGGTTATTGTCCACACTTTCTAATTCTTTTAAAAGAACTTCAATTGTTTGAGCCTTTTCTTGGACTTCCATTTCAGTGGCATCATCATTATTTGCTTTCTCCATTAGCTGTGATATTATGTGAAGGTGATCCACAGTTGAGAATCCTGCCGCCGTAGCCTAGTGGTCAGGCACGCGGGTGCATAAGTACACGTGCCTTGAGTGACCAGGGTTCAAGCCCGTGACTACTGAATACGGTGCTGTTTCTTGTATTCTGTCTATCTTGTGAATTCCTCTGATCATTTGGTCGTCCCGGAGTATAAACAGAAATTTTATTTATTTATTATTATTTCATCTTCGTTTTCTTTGTCACTTTCAGGTTTGGAGTGGCTTATTGTAATCCAGTTTTGTAAACTAGCGGAATGTGTTTTTCTAATTTCCTCTTTATGCAGTCTTTCTACACAGTACTGATGTCCACTTTTTTTTCTTTCGTGGCCTGTCTAAAATTAATTTGGCCTTTATTGTTTTATTTAAATTATAAATCAATATTCATGATTACCTGTTTATATAGCAATCACAAAAACACTATAACTTATAACTTATTCAGTTTGTACACAATGCGTGAGTTGCGAACTACTATGCATTTGATCATGTGCTGATGAAGCGATCGCCTGATTGGTCCTTCAAAGTTACATTCTGAACAGAAAATAGATCTATGATGCTATGCAGTATATACTCAGATGTAAGGATGCACGCAGGCTTGAATCGCCATGTGAAAATTAATTTTCACCCTCTTGTGCTGTCATCTTGATTCGACATCATCGAGGGGTGCCATTTCGTCAGCTAACCTCTGGTGTCGAAATAGCTTGGCACTGTACTGATGTGGCCTGTCAGTGGCACCCTTCTCCTGTCGGTGCCTTTGGCACCTGCCCCAATGCCAAGGCGTTCCTACGCCACTGCCTAGGACATACCACTAGGAGGTGGAGCTAACTTCTGGGGGCATTGGACATTTCACAGAATTTCTCTAGAGACACGCAGTCCTGCTTGTGCCCCCTCATTATTACAAAATGTGAAAATTTAGGTCCTTGAATTTTGTATTGACAAGATTCAACTGTATTTAATATGAACAAGGTAACGAAAATACAAGACATCATTTAGGAAGTAGCGTGTGTGAGCTTATGCTCACACCTGCTACTTCCTAAATGATGTTAATGATGCTAACTCAGTCACTAACATTGATTTGGTAGAGTAAGTAGCAGGCATGAGTATAAAACATTACGTCGTTCATAACGTTGGTTCTAGCTGTTCAATTTTAAAATGGTTCCGATTTTCATCAAAGATGTTTTCACATAAAACATCTTTTGTGCATACAGGGTACACACACTTTTTTTTTTATCTAAAGGAACCTATGGTCCCAGGTCGTGAAATGAAAAACAGCTGTAGACCATTACATTGCCTTCACCAAACTTCATTGTTTGGATGATAAGTCCAACAGGTAGCTTTCTCCAAACGTATGCTACACACTCAGCACAACTGCCAGACTGTTAGATCATGTACTGTGACTTGTCACTCCAAAGCACAGCTTTCACTTGGTCTGTGGTCCAAGAACAGGGGACTTACACCAAGCTAGATAATATCTGGTGTTAGTCATGATTGGCAGCTTGTGAAGAACAGGGGACTTACACCAAGCTAGATAATATCTGGTGTTAGTCATGATTGGCAGCTTGTGAATGGCTGCACAACTGTGGCAACCCATATCATTCAGCATCCTGTGCAGTGCTGGTGCTAGAATTTGTTCCAATAATTTCTCTGAGGGCCTGTGTTTGTGGAGGTTTTGCAGGTTGGTTTGTGATAATTTCAGCACTGGTACGCTTCCTTTTGCAGATCACATCACAATCCATTGACCTAGGGATCTTTAGTGCCATTGAAATGCTACATATGGGCTGATAACAGGGTGCTACATGTGGCACCCTGTTATCATTCTGCGCTAGAAGTCCGCTAACTCTACCCATTGTGGTGTCTCCTTTGAAGGCTTTTTACTAGCATATTTATAGTTGTTTGACATGTGTTGCTTGGTAGGATGTGACCATCAACAGAGCTGTGTGTGGGTATTAATGGAGGGCAGTGTATACTTACTGCTGCCTGTTGCAGGAAAGAGTAGTTTGAATAAATTTAAAGAAAGATAGATTGGAGTAATTATTAGAGGAAATGGGTCGAGGGTGATTGCAGTGTAAGCCTGCTGCTTCATAACATCATTTTGCCACTACTAAATATACTAAGAGGATTGTTCAATAAAGAATGATGATAATTTTTTTTTTAATAATTTTAATTGTCCTTTTCAAAGTAGGCCCCCTTTGATGAAATGTACTTTTTTCAATGTTTCTGCCATTCGCCAAAAACATGGTGGAAGTCATTTTTTGACATTGTGTTTGAGAATCACCTCCAGTGTCTTTATAACTTATTCTGACAACTAGAAATGTTTTCCTCACAGCTCCTTTAACTTCAGAAATAAAAAATCCCAGGGTGCAACGGTTCATTTCAACCCAGAGATTAAGCAATGACGTATCCAAACAGAGGTTTGGAATTCTATGTCATTGCCAACACCAAAAAAAATCAAATGTTGTGGTTTCTGCAGGAAAGGTTAGAGTCATCTCTTTTGACATTCAAGGAATGGTTTACTATCAGGGCTGTGGGATGGATGAGGAATAGATTTGACATTAATGCTGATAAGTATTCGATGACAGTATGGTAATTTTAGGTTTCGCATTGTCATGATGTAGCATCCACTCATCTGTGTGCAGTTGTTTTCATCTGAGATGAATGTGATCCTGCAAAGTGTGCAGTGTGGCATGGCACAACATGTTTGTAAACCATTCCTTGAATGTCAAAAGAGATGACTCTAACCTTTCCTGCAGAAACCACAACATTTGCTTTTTTTCGGTGTTGGCAATGACATAGACTTCCAAACTTCTGTTTGGAAGTCTAACGTCATTGCTTAATATCTGGCTTGAAATGATGAAGCCATGTCTCATCCGATATTATCACATTGTGCAGAACCTCACCATCTTCAGTAACTATCCTTTGCAGCTCATGACAAACCTCCATGCGAACTTGCCATTGCTCAGGTGTGAGTAGTCTAGGAACCCATTGTGCACAAACACTTGTCATATGCAAATGGTCATGGAAAATATGGTGCATGCTTTCTACTGATATTCTCAACATCTCTACCAGTTGCCTTACTGTAATATGGCAATCTTCTCTCATGATTACAGCAGTGGTTGGAGCACTAGAACTGCTGATTTTTTGATTGAAAATCGTGTCCATCTTTAACATTCTAAACCACTTGCAAGCTGTGCTGTATGAAAGTGTAGATTCACCATAAGCCTCTTTTAACATATCACATGCTTCAGCTGATATTTTCTTGATGGAAATAAAATTTGAGAGCAGAATACTGTTCCTTGCATGTCATGTTCATTGTTACATAGGTGAAATTGAACAGGCATAAACTTGATCGACTGGCACGGTCACACCTTTCTCACGAGTCAACTGCACAGTTTTTATGTGATGCAGTTTGATTTGGTCTTAAATTCTGCAGCTCAGCTAGAAATAGCAAGCAGTATGGTTGTTTACAGAGAATTATGTTCATTCTTTATTGAACAGCCCTCATGTGTCACACGAGACTGACAACTTGTGTCTGTTGGGTGTACAGTTTTGGACCCTTTGTACTTAACAATAGGGCAACTCTTTGCCTCCTCATCATTTCTGTATACAGAGTACTCATTGTATCCCTATATTGGAACAATACCATGGTTCTTATATTCCCATTATATGTGCATTCAGTGACTGAAGCAATAATTCAGCCATTGATTTAATTTACAAATTAAATTAATTTTCCATTATTTTTTATTGCCCTATGTTCAAAATGTACATCTTAAAATTTGATGTTATGAGTTTTTTGAAATAACTATCTCTTTAAATATATTTCAGACTACTGTTTTGTTGTTTGTCCTGGATTCTTTCAAAACGTTATGAAATAAAGTTCAGGATAGGAAAAGTAAGATTTCTTGTTCTTAAAGAAATTCATCTACAATTAAAGAATGGATGTACATTAGTAAGTTTCATTTCATATGTAAATATAAATAAAATAATTATATTTTTTCTTAATCTTTAGATGACATAAAGAATAGCAGTTATATCTAAATAAATCTCTTTTTAATGACAAATCCTTCTTTCATTTAGTATGTTCTTGGGTACAGATGGTAATATGCTGTGTAGATGACAAGTGTTCATTTTCATTGAATGTCCAGTTGGCCAACAGGAGTTAGAGATATAGATATTCTTTGTTTAGCAGCGTACATTCCATAAAATTGCTGTGCTGAATGAAAATTACTTTTTCAACGAGAATACATGTAATATGATAAGATGCATTCTGACTAAACTTTTTCATGTATAATGTTGTCAGTCTAACGCTTTCATTTGTAGTTCAGCTGCTAAAGTATTATTTTAAGATACAGCAGACTCTCGATTTACCGAGATCGGATTAACCGGGAAGCGGCTTAACCAGGACATTCTAAATAAAAAAAAAAAAAAAAAAATCGACCAGAAATCATAAAATTCAAGTAATAACTAGAATAGGTATAAACAGATATTTTGCAAGTCGTAAATAAGCGAAAAGAAGTGGCGTTATAAGTCGTCATTGGGAGATTATCTTGCAACCCCTGCTGTCTTCACCTTCCGCTCAAAAAAAAAAAAGAGACCAAATGTTTAGTATGATTTAGTGCGTCGCTTCGATTATTGTGTTCCGTTGTACTGCAAAAGACATTTTGTTTTGTTATTTATATCAGGGATGTCAATTTTTTTATAGTAAATATATATATTTTTTGTTTAGAAATCACTAAAATGATGGGTAAACGCAAAAGAGTTGTGCTTTTAGTTAAACAAAGACTTGAAATTATTCAAAAGTTTGAAAACGGTGCATCCGTTAATTAAATCTCTAATGAACCATTATAATGTTATTTGACCAAACCATACACTACATTGTAAAAAATAAAAGGAAGCTATTCAATTTAAAATTGACATCGCAAAAAATAAAGGGAAGTATTATATTGGATACACGAGTAGTACGTGGTAAGTTTTTTATCTATCGCCATACTTTTTACGTAGGTTGCTGAACGTTTTTCTATAGAGTATGTCCCTGACTTACGCAACTACGGATTTATGTAAATTTGTTTTCACTCAAATTTTTTTTTTTTTTTTTAGGTTGTAAAATTTAAAACAACAAAAAAATAATAATAATAAGCAATCAATAACGACGATCACTGCACGCATTGCACAAGCGAGATCGGAGTGACAAGCAAAAAAAAAAAAAAAAAAAAAAAAAGGAAATAAGAGAAGGTTCTTACAATTATTTATGGGGTTTTTTTTTTTTTTTTTCTTTTTATATGACTGAAGATGTCAGTGAAGGGGACACACATTTCACCATAATAACGTAAAAACCCACAGAATTCCAGCTATTGGTATTATCGCAAATGCAATAAGATCAAGTTTACTACCCGTTTATGATAGATTGCACTAACAGAAACGCCCTATTGGGCTTTTCTGTTAGTGCAATCTATCATAAAAGGAAAGAAGAGAAGGTTCTTACAATTATTTATGGTTTTTTTTTTTATATATGACTGAAGATTTCAGTGAAGGGGACACACATTTCACCATAATAACGTAAAAACCCACAGAATTCCAGCTATTGGTATTATCGCAAATGCAATAAGATCAAGTTTACTACCCGTTTATGATAGATTGCACTAACAGAAACGCCCTATTGGGCTTTTCTGTTAGTGCAATCTATCATAAACGGAAAGATCTATCATAAAAGGAAAGAAGAGAAGGTTCTTACAATTATTTATGGTTTTTTTTTTTATATATGACTGAAGATTTCAGTGAAGGGGACACACATTTCACCATAATAACGTAAAAACCCACAGAATTCCAGCTATTGGTATTATCGCAAATCCAATAAGATCAAGTTTACTACCCGTTTATGATAGATTGCACTAACAGAAACGCCCAATAAAACGGAAAGTGCAAATTGTTTTTTGTTGACCTCCAGAAATGTGCTTTAGTAAAATGTGAGCTCACGCAGGTTGATGATAGTGAGTTTTCGCCTTAACCCTGTGAAGTTCTTTTCCGAAAATTTAATTTTGACTGTTATCATGGTGCTGACTAAGAGAATAAGTGACAGCGCTACTAGTAAATCTACCAAGAAAAAGAAAGCGATCGATTTGGATCAGAAAATTAAACTAAGAATGTATGAAAATGGTCCAACGTTAACAAGTATTGCGCTGAATTCAGATTTGTCAATGTAAGATATATGTTATTAGCCATTCCCGAGTTACGTAAAACTCGAGGAAGTAAGAAGTCCTGGAACGTATCTCTTACGTATGTCGGGGACTTCTGTATTTTTGGAATAACCGGGAAATCAATTTTCCGGGATTTGTGTTTTACCATCTATCCCGGAAAATCAAGAGTCTACTGTAATTGTATATGCGTAGAATTTTTATAGAAATCGGAAAATTTAATTAAAATTAAAAAATAATTAAACTATAAAAGAAATTATTAAAAAGTCACCATAAACAAAGAAATTACTGTATTGATTTATTGGGAAGCTGTGTTGGAGGTGGCTTCATCACTTTTGCTGAATGCATGCCTTATACAATCATGTTCTGTTAGAGTTATGCTTGTCGCTGATAATGAACTTTTTCTAAAAAAGATTATCTAGTGTAATTTGCACAGTACTATACTTCAACTTCTTCCCATCAATTTTCTTGTAACATTCAGTCAATTGATCCAATTCTTGCTTCATGTGCCCTTGCTAATGCTAATTCCCTTCAAACACACGAACTCTGGTTTACTGCAGGGGGTACATCTCTTTAATAACAGTACTGCATTAGTTAAAGTGAAAACATTGGTGTAGTTTCTTTGTTATTATATGATGAGTGATATGTCTTTTTCTTAGGTTAAATGCACCTTGATTTCGTAGGTTAGATTGAAGCTTTTTTTTTTTTTTTTTTTTTTGAAGAAATTTAACTCTGGTTTTAT